>NW_016816842.1:2915579-2931662 GCF_001698545.2 Rhinopithecus bieti
CTTGAGCCACCGCGCCCGGCCGAGATTTTTTAAAATTACCAAATATCAAACATATACATAGACCTACAAGGGACCAAGATAATGGAATTATGAGATACAAATTTGAAGTAACTATTTTTAATAGAGAAAAAAATAAGATCAAGCATTTCTGCTGAAATCTGTCAACTATAAAAAAGAACCAAAGACTGGTTTCTTTGGTGGTGGCTCATGCCTGTAATCCCAGCACTTTGGGAAGCCGAAGTAGGCGAATCACCTGAGGTCAGGAGTTCAAGACCAGCCTGGCTAACATGGCGAAACCCCATCTCTACTAAAAATACAAAAATGAGCTGGGTATGGTTGTGTGCGCCTGTAGTCCCAGGTACTGGGGAGGCTGAGGCAGGAGGACTGCTTGAACCTGGGAGGCAGAGGTTTCAGTGAACTGATCAAGCTGCTGCACTCTAGACTGGGTGACAGGGCAAGACTCTATCTCAAAAAAAAAAAAAAAAAAAGAACCAAAGACAAATTTTATAAAATTTAAAGTAACTCATAGATGAATTTAATAGCCTATTTGATAGAGTTGAAAACTGAAATAGTGAGTTGGAAGAAAAGATAGCTAAAATATCCAGTCTGAAGCATAGGAAGGAAAAAGAATATGTCATAACAACAACAACAACAACAAAAAAGTGGGTGATGGCCGGGCTCGGCGGCTCACGCCTGTAATCCCAGCACTTTGGGAGGCCGAAGTGGGCAGATCACGAGGTCAGGAGATCGAGACCATCCTGGCGAACACGGTGAAACCCTGTCTCTACTAAAAATAAAAAAAATTGGCCGGGCGTGGTGGCGGGCGCCTGTAGTCCCAGCTGCTCGGGAGGCTGAGGCAGGAGAATGGCATGAGCCTGGGAGGTAGAGGTTGCAGTGAGCCAAGACCGCACAACTGCACTCCAGCCTGGGCAACAGAGAGAGACTCCGTCTCAAAAAAAAAAAAAAAAAAAAAAAAAAAAAAAAAAAAAAAAAAAAGGAGGGGGGGGGGGGGGGTGAAGAAAAGAAAGGTAAAAGAGTGGAAAATTCCAAAAACAGAGTTAAGAGACTTAGAGAATACACTGTAAAGGTATAATGTATATAGTTAGAATACCCAAAGGAAATTAGAGAAAACAGAGCACAAGTTTTGAAGAAACACTGACTAGAAATTTTCAGAAATTAATGAGAGACATCAAGCTAACAAGACAACATTCAGTAAGTTATGTAAACCTCAAGTAGAATAAATTTAGAAAAAGAATGCCACCGAGTTGTATCAAATCAAAGCAAAACTGCTGAAACCGACGATAAACAGAAAATCTTAAAAGCAGCCAGCTTTTAAATTTGAGAGCTGACTTCTGAATTAAAACAATGGAAGCCAGAAGAAAATGGAATTTTTTTTTCAAAGAACCAAAAGAAAATGACTGCCAACCAATAATTCTATGCCCAACAAGATAAAAACTTTAAAAATGAAGATAAAATGAAGACATTTTTAGACCAAAACAAACAATAAACTAAAATGCAAACCCCAAACTAAAGAATTTGTCACCCACAGACCTGTACAATAACCAAACAAAAACACTAATGGGTGCTCTTTAGATAGAAGAAAGATGATTACAGATTTGAAGACTGAAGATAAAGAAATAAAGAACAAAATGAATAAATATGAAGATAAATTTGAGTCAATGAATATCAACTGTATAAACAATAATGTCTTAAGCAGTTAAAATATATGACAGTAACAGCCCAAAAGATGGGAGAGGGTTAAATGAAGTTAAAGGGTTCTAAAAACCTTAGATTATCATAGAAAAGGTAAAATTCCAATTTGATAAGTCAAGTGTGCATTCTGTACTTTTTAGGGTAATCATTAAATAGTAAAAGAGTCTATAACTGCCAACCTAACAGAGTCAGGGGAAATTGAAGTAATAAAAAATACTTAATCCAGAAGGTAAGAAAGAAGGCAAAAAGAATAGAAAGGGCTGAACAAAATAAAGACCAATAGTAAGATGGTAGGGTCTAAACCCAAACTTGTCAGTAATTATATTAAATATAAATGCACTAAATACTCCAATTAAAACACAAAGATGGCCCAACACGGCCCACACTTTGGGAGGCCAAAGTGCAAGGACTGTTTGAGCTCAGGAGTTCCAGACCAGCCTGGGAAACATAGAGACTTTGTCGCTACAAAACTTTAAAAAATTAGCTGGGCATGGTGGCGTGCACCTGTAGTCCTAGCTACTTGGGAGGCTGAGGTGGGAGGATCATTTAAACCCAAGAAGCTGAGGCTTCAGTGAGCCATGCTTCTGCCACTGCACTCCAGCCTGGGCAAGAGAGCAAGATACTGTATCAAAAAAAAAAAAATCAACTCAAAATGGATTAAAGATTTAATCCTTTTCCCGTTTGCCCTGAGAGTAGTCGCCAGAGGCGCTTTTGCAGCTGCAGCATTTACCCCAAGATATCTTCGCCATGAACTATCTTGCTTTTATGACTATTTTCACATCACTCTTAGTATATCAACTTTGGAGACAAAAGACATCATTCTACTTATAGCATTCTGTTTTTAGTAGTGGTATTTCCATTTACAAAACACAGTAATTCTCAACTGCTGAAAATGTCAAATCCTAGAAAAAGGAGCATTCCTACATGTGATGTTAACATCGTTCTCAAACAGTCATTGGCTAGAGATTCATTTGAGGAATCTGATAGACGATTCTGATGATTCAGATGATTCTGATGTTAGTTCTATTTAGAAATAACTCCAAGAACAGTTTTTATATTTTCATATTGAAAGCCAGTCAGATTTGTTTCAGCATCAAAGAGCATGTTTATATAAAATTAAATGAGTGCTGGCAGCGAGTTGCACTTTTTTTTTTCCCCCTAAAAGGGAAAAGGGTTCAATGTAAGACTTGAAACTACGAAACTACTAAAAGAAAACATTGCCGGGTGCGGTGGCTCAAGCCTGTAATTCCAGCACTTTGGGAGGCCGAGACGGGCGGATCACGAGGTCAGGAGATCGAGACCATCCTGGCTAACATGGTGAAACCCTGTCTCTACTAAAATACAAAAAACTAGCCGGGCGAGGTGGCGGGCACCTGTAGTCCCAGCTACTCGGGAGGCTGAGACGGGAGAATGGCGTGAACCCGGCAGGCGGAGCTTGCAGTGAGCTGAGATCGGGCCACTGCACTCCAGCCTCGGCCACAGAGCGAGACTCCGTCTCAAAAAAAAAAAAAAAAAAAAAAAAGAAAAGAAAACATTGGGGGAACACTACAGGACACTGGTCTGGACAAAGATTTTTTGAATACAGCCTCAAAAGACAGGCAACAAAAGCAAAATTACACAAATGGGATTACATAAGACTAAAAGGCTTCTGAACAGTAAAGGAAACAATAGAGGGAAGAGAAAACTTACAGAATGGGAGAAATATTCACAAACTACACATCCAATTAGGGATTAATAACCACTATCTATAAGGAACCCAAACAACTCAACAGCAAAAAAACCAATCCAATTAAAAAACGGGCAAAATACCTGAATAGACATTTCTCAAAAGAAGACACACAATGGCCAACAAATATACAAAAAGAAATGTTCAACATCACTAATAATCAGGGAAATGCACATCAAAACCACAATGAATAGCATCTCACCCCAGTTAGGATAGCTATCACCAAAAAGACAAAAAGTAACAAATGCTGACAAGGATGCAGAGAAGGGGGAGTGCTTGGACACTGCTGGTGGGAATTAAAGAAGTACAGCCATTATGGAAAACAGTACAGAGGTTCCTTAGAAAACGAAAAATAGAACTACCATATGATGTCGCAATCCCATTTCTGGATATATACCCAACAGAAAGGAAATCAGTATATAAAAAAGAAATCTGCACTCCCATGTTTATTGCAGCACTATTCACAATAGCCAAGGTTTGGAAACAACCTAAGTGTCATCAACAGATGACTACATCAAGAAAATATTGGATATATACACAATGGAATATCATTCAGTCACAAAAAAGAATGAAATCCTGTTATTTGCAGCAACATGGATGTTAAGTGAAATCATGTTAACTGAAATAAGCCAAATACAGAAAAACAAATATTGCACGTTTTCACTCATATGTGGGAACTAAAAAGGTGGATTTCAGGAAAGCAGAACGTAGAATAATAGTTACCAGCTACTGATGAAGAAGGGTGGGAGGATGAAGAGAAGTTGGTTAAGGGGTACAAAAATACAGTTAGATAGAAAGAGTGAGTTCTAGTACTCAATAATACAGTAGGGAAATTACAGATAACAATAACTTACTGTACATTTCAAAATAGCTAGAAGAGTTGTAAGGTTCCCAACACAAAGAAAAAATAAATGTTTGAGGTGGTGGATAGCACTCTTACCAATTTGATCATTACACACTGTGTACAGGTATCAAAATATTATATATCCCCCCAAAATGTGCAACAATTACATATCAATTTTAAAAATAAGAAAAATAAAATAAAATGTTAAAAGCTGCTGATTTCAATAGCTTCAAAAAGTATCAAATACCTGAGAATAAAGCTAACAAACACACAGAAGTATCTTTGCTGAAAATTATAAAGCATCACTCAGAGACATTGGGACCTAAGTAAATGAGGAGAAATATAATGATCAAGGTTCAGAAAACTCAGTTAGAAAGCAGTTAATTTTGAAAATGATCTGTAGATATAAACACTCTAATAGAAATCCCAATAAAGGGGGATATTTACTAAATATCAAAACTAGTACTTATTTATAACACTAGTATAAATAACACAATTTGGTATTGGTGTAGGGACAAAGAGACTAAAGGAATCAAGTCTAGAAATACACCCGTATATATAAGGAAACTTGCTTACAACAAAGATTAATAGAGGGCAGTGAAGGAAAAAAATGATCTTTTCAAACACTGATCCTAGGTTAACAAATATCTATGGGGAAAAAAGAAACTTAACCCCTATCTTATAATAAGTACAAAATCAATTCTAGGTTTAAATTCTAGGTAAATGTGACAGGTAAAAGAACAAAGCTCTGGAACAGCACTGTCCAATAGAACTTTCTTTGATGATAGAAATGTTCTCTATCTACATCATGCAACATGGTAGCTATTAGTCTCATGTGGCTATCCTGCACTTGAAAAGTGCTACACAACTAAGGAAGTTATTTTTTACTTTTATTTCATTTCAATTGGTTTAAATTTCAAATTAAGTTTGAAGTTTATTTTGAATGTGGCTAGTAGCTACTATACAGGATGACATAGTTGTACAAGATAACATATTTATGAACTTGGAGCAAGCAAAGATTTATCTTTATCTTTTCTGCATTACAGCCTCAGTCTGCTAAATCCAACATCTAGAGTTTCTAAAAGTTGGTTTCTAACGATCGCTTTGTAAATTTTTTAACTTTTATTTATTTATTTTTTGAGACCACTGCACCTGGCCAAATAGGGGTCACACTTTCCTGTTTCTTTACATGTCTAATGCATTTTTTAAAAAAAATTGTATACTGGGCCGGGCGCGGTGGCTCACTCCTATAATCCCAGCACTTTGGGAGGCCAAGGTGGGCAGATCACGAGGTCAGGGGATTGAGACCATCCTGGCTAACACGGTGAAACCCCGTCTTTACTAAAAATACAAAAAAAATTAGCTGGGCCTAGTGGCGGGCACCTGCAGTCCCAGCTACTTGGGAGGCTGAGGCAGGAGAATGGCGTGAACCAGGAGGCGGAGCTTGCAGTGAGCCGAGATCGCGCCACTGCACTCCAGCCTGGGCGACAGAGCAAGACCCCGTCAAAAAAAAAAAAAAATTTTATACTGTATGTTGTGGATGATACAATAAATTCTAGATTCTTTTATTTTTTCTAAAATGGTTGACTTTTGTTCTTGTAGGCAGTTCAATTATTGCTTGATCACCTTGAGGATGTGTAGGCCTCATTTTGTGCTTTATAAGGATAGATCTCCAAAGTGTCTCCTTTTCAGATTTTTGTCTTTGTTTATGATGGGTCTAAACTAGAGTAAGACTTTATCTAGGACATGGTCCTTGATTCTACAGTTTGACTGGGCCAGAACTCCAAGACAATGCTTGACCTCTTCTATCTTTGTTCTGCTTTCAATCCATACCATTCTCTCTGTTAAGCCTCTAGTAGCTTTGCCCTTTATATGTGCAGCCCATTTCTCAGCCAAAGATTACTGGAGTCCCCACAAAGTCCTCTGGGGAGTTCCCTTCTGCACAGCTCTCTTCTTTACATATTGGTAAGAAAAAGGTAGCCCAATAGTGGGCAAGAGACTCAAACTGGTATGTCACCAGAAAAGGATATTCAAAATATCCAATTCACACTGAAAAGACACCACAGAAGTCACTATGATGGCATACAACTGCACAACTATCAGCATGTCTAAAGTGAAAAAGACTAATATTATCACACAAGTGGCAAATGATGTGGGATGATGAGAAATTTCATGTATTGCTGGTAGGATTATACATGGATACCACCACTTTGGAGAAGTTTGGCATCATCTACCAAAGTAGCATACACTATAACCAGCAGTTCCATTCCTAGATATGTATCCATTAGAAATGTGTATAGAAGTGCATAGAGACATGTATGAGAGCGTTAATATAGCATTGTTTGTGGTTGTCAAAAATAGTTAACAATCCAAATGTTCATTAAAAGAATAGACAAATTGTGTTTTTTATTTTTTTACTCATAGAATATCACATCAGTGTTTTTTCTTCTATTTACCTCTCCAAATTTCTCTCTCCTCTTTTCTACCATGCTATCTGGAAGCAAAGAGAAGGAATGGATGGCATCAAGCATGTAGACGAAATGGTTATTTTTAAAGAAATGAAATACCCTTATTTAGAGCCCATAGAGAAGGTCAGAAACTAGATGAAGAAATAGCTATATAACTGATGATGGGATCTTAGTCTTCTTTATAAGGTATGAAGAAAGGATAAAGAATGGAGTCAACAAAACTAAGATTTCTTTCCTTTCTTAAAAAGCCAGTAGTATCATTAATAATGCCCAGAGAAATGCGAAATTCAAAACTATTGTCAAAATCAAGGAGGAAAATCAACACTATTTTTTACCTATTCCATAAAGATCTTGCTTTTGCAACAATGGTACAGGACAATGTTTTACCCAGTCCTTGAAGCTAAAACCAAGAACACGTAACCAGTATTTATAAATTAAATGAATGAAAATATCTACAACATATAAAGAAATAAAATACTTACTTGGCTGACATGCGCTGGTGTTAAAATTAAGTCCAGAACTCCAGACCAGCCAGCAAATACACCAAGTGGTATGGCATATGCTAAAGCAATCATCAAAAATCTAAAATTGCTGTGAATGAGAAATAAAAGGAAACATTGCAACAAATTAAAAATCTAGAATAAACATAGTCATGAAAAATGTATGTCATTTGGAAACTGGAACACCAGAATCAGAAAATATCTACAGAATAGCCATTATTAAAAACTAAAAATAATAATAATAATAATAATATTAATAACAACATGCTGGGAAGGTAGCAGAGAAAAGGGAATGCATATACACTGCTGGTCGAAGTGTAAATTGGTTCAGCCACCAAGGAAGGCAGTTTGGCAATTTCTAAAAGAACTTAAAAGAGAATTACCATTTGACCCAGCAATCCATTATTGGGTATATACCCAAAGGAATATAAATCATTCTAGTATAAAGACACATGCACGTGTGTATTCACTGCAGCACTATTTACAATAGCAAAGACATGGAATCAACCTAAATTCTCATCAATGGTAGACTGGATAAAGAAAATGTGGTACAAATACACCATATAATACTCCTCAGACATAAAAAAGGAATAAGATCACAACCTTTGCAGCAACACGAATGGAGCAAGAGGCCATTATCCTAAGTAAACTAACACAGGAACAGAAAAGCAAATACTACATGTTCTCACTTACAAGTGGGAGCTAAACATCAAGTACATATGGACAAAAAGAAGGGAACAACAGACACTGGGACCAACTTGAGGGTGCAGGGTGGGAGGAGGGTGAGGACAGAAAAACTACCTATTGGATACTATGCTTATTATCTAGGTGACAAAATAATCTGTACATCAAACCCCCATGACATGTAACTTACCCATGTAACAAATCTGCACATGTACCCCGAGCCTAAAAGTTAAAAAATATATACGTATATATATATATACATATGCACATATATGTATATATACATATGAATATATACACATATGTGTGTATATACATGTATATACATATATAGTTATTCTTCAAGAAGTTCAAAGTGGCAAGCTTTATAAAAGAAAAAGTCTGTCAGTTAATAAAAAATCTGTGAGTTAATAAATTCAAGCTTCTGAAAAATTTTTTTTTTAAGATGGAGTTCCACTCTTGTTGCCCAGGCTGGAGTGCAATGGTGTGATCTCAGCTCACTGCAACCTCTGCCTCCCTGGCTCAAGTGATTCTCCTGCCTCAGCCTCCCAAATAGCTGGAATTACAGGCACCTACCAGCACACCCAGCTAATTTTTGTATTTTTAGTAGAGACAGGGTTTCACCATGTTGGCCAGGCTGGTCTCGAACTCCTGACCTCAGGTGATGCACCCACCTCGGCCTCCCAAAGTGCTGGGATTACAGGCGTGAGCCACAGCACCCGGCTCACTTCTTGAAATTTTTTATTTTACAAGAAAATATTTTGTTCATATTGTTTAAAATTCTCAATGTTTATTATACAGATAACCAATATTATTTCATCAAATGAGTAGGTAGTTTAAAAAAAGCTCTGGCCAGGCATGGTGGCTCATGCCTGTAATCTCAGCACTTTGGGAGACCGAGGTAGGAGAATCACTTGAGGACAGGAGTTTGAGACCAGCCTGGGCAAGATAATGAGACCTCATCTCTATAAAAATATTTAAAAATTAGCTGGGTACAGTGGTGTGCATCTGTAATCCCAGCTAATTGGGAGGCTGAGGCAGGTGGTTACTGTGTGCTATGATCATGTCACTGCAATCTGGCAGTACTTGACAAATCAAGCTTAGACTATTTTATGACCTAGCAGTCATGTTACAGGGTCTATTTTCCAAATAAATTTTCAGGTCTATGGTGACGTGCATGAGGATGTCACTGCAGTAGTGTTTGTGGTAACAACAAACTGGAGGCAATCTGGGTACACAATGAGAATAAGTAGACGAAATGTGATAAATTAATGCCACGGAGTACAAAGAACTAGGTGTACACACGGCAGCAGGGGTGCACCTTGAAACAGAGTGCTAACATCACAAAATGAGAGTTGTCCAGACATTACATGCCTCCTGATGAAAGGAGGCAGCATCACTTATGAAGTAGTCTTGTAAAACAAAAACAAAAGCAAAAATAAAACCTGAATCACAACATACTTCTAGTTAACAATTTACAGGGAACACAAAGGAGAGGGGAACATGTCAAACTATACAATGAGGAAATCAACAAAATCCAGACGTTGGGAATAAAAATGCTGGCTCCTCAACAATTAAATTATAAGAAACAAAAAGCCATGTCAAGGAAATCTATAGATTCTAAGGCACTTTGGACCAATTGCAATGTGTGGACCTAATATAGAAACTGTTCAAACAAACTGTTAAATGTTTATGAGATAATTGAAAATTTAAATACTGATTTGATATTAGCAAATTATTATTTAAAAGTTTTTAGTTAAAATAACGGTACTATATTTATGTTAAACAGAGTCTATTTTTGACAAATATTGCACATACTGAAATATTTCTAGATGAAATGGAGTTGTCATCTGGGATTTGTTTCACGATGCAGGAAGGTGGGAAGTGGGAAGTGGGTGGTACAAAGATGAAACAAGACTGGTTGTAAACTGACTGACAATTGTCAATACCGAGTTATAGGGGTTATACTATTCTACCTTCGTATATTATTGTAACATTCCAAAATGAAAAGTTAAAAAATAAAACCCATGTAGTACTTAGTAAAAAATGTCAAACAGAATGACATCCACAGTATGTCATAATTTAGATGAATTAAACATAGATGCATACAAAACAGTACATATACTGCAAAAGTACAGAGACAAAGAGATACACATTAAAGGCATTTGAGAAGTGGCCTGGGTTCAGGGAGGGAAATGAGAGAAGGAAATACAAACGACGAAAAAATAGATTAATACATGTGTTCACGTGCTGGCAAATAATCTGACCCAGGAAGCAATGATTTCAGGAATTCTATGAGAGACTGGGGTTAATTACACTGGTAGGAAGGGAATGGGGCATGGCAGGCCCAGAGAACTCCCCAGGAAAGCCCAAAGGTAGAAGCTGGCAATCATGCACGGTAAGCAATAAAAGACAAAGGAATGTTAGGTACTGGTGAAAAGGACTTTTTATAGAGAAGGAAGATCTTATACTTTATGGTTTAAACAGAATGAAGAGTTTGACTCCAGGGTAATTAGAAGTAAACACAAGACAAAGTGGTTGGAGGGACAATTTTAAGTTAACTGTTTTTCCTTGTCAGAACAATCTTGTACATAACTCCTTGGCTTAAAATGCTTCAGTGACTCATTATTTCCTACAGAATAGTCCAAAATTATTAGTATGTCATAATATGACCCCAATCTACCTCTCTACCTTTCTCTATTGCTATCTATCATCTGCAGCTAGGTTTGCATGGACAAAAGTTTACTTAAGTGGCATTGTTTTTAAAAAGCGATCATTTTATTTATTTTTTATTTTTATTATACTTTAAGTTCTAGGGTACATGTGCACAATGTGCAGGTTTGTTACATATGTATTGTGCCATGTTGGTGTGCTGCACCCATTAATTTGTCATTTACATTAGGTATATCTCCTCATGCTATCCCTCCCCACTCCCCCAACCCCACAAAGGTCCCAGTGTGTGATGTTCCCCTTCCTGTGTCCAAATGTTCTCATTGTTCAATTCCCACCTATGAGTGAGAACATGCGGTGTTTGGTTTTCTGTTCTTGCGATAGTTTGCTGAGAATGATGGTTTCCAGCTGCACCCATGTCCCTACAAAGGACACGAATTCATCCTTTTTTATGGCTGCATAGTATTCCATGGTGTATATGTGCCACGTTTTCTTAATCCAGTCTGTCACCGACGGACATTTGGGTTGGTTCCAAGTCTTTGCTATTGTGAATAGTGCCGCAATAAACATACGTGTGCATGTGTCTTTATAGCAGCATGATTTACAATCCTTTGGGTATATACCCAGTAATGGGATGGCTGGGTCAAATGTATTTCTAGTTCTAGATCCTTGAGGAATCGCCACACTGTTTTCCACAATGGTTGAACTAGTTTACAGTCCCACCAACAGTGTAAAAGCATTCCTATTTCTCCACATCCTCTCCAGCACCTGTTGTTTCCTGACTTTTTAATGATCGTCATTCTACCTGGTGTGAGATGGTATCTCACTGTGGTTTTGATTAGCATTTCTCTGATGGCTACTGATGATGAGCATTTTTTCATGTGTCTGTTGGCTGCATAAATGTCTTCTTTTGAGAAGTGTCTGTTCATATCCTTTGCCCACTTCTTGATGCGGTTGTTTTTTTCTTGTACATTTGTTTGAGTTCTCTGTAGGTTCTGGATATTAGCCCTTTGTTAGATGAGTAGATTGCAAAAATTTTCTCCCATTCTGTAGGCTGCCTGTTCACTCTGACGGTAGTTTCTTTTGCTGTGCAGAAGCTCTTTAGTTTAATTAGATCCCATTTGTCAATTTTGGCTTTTGTTGCCATTGAAAAAGCAATCATTTTAAACTGTCATTTTACAAATGTGTGCCACTAATCACAATTCAACCTAACTTTTTTTAAAACCTATTATGTGAAAGGCAATGCACTATGTGCTACAGAGAAGTGATTTTCAAAAACTTTTTACTTTATTTTTAGTGAGAAATTTATTTTTACTTTGTGACCTACCCATATATATGCAACATATATACTGAAACAAAAGTCTAAAAGAAGGTATCCTTATTACATGTGATGAAATAATATTTTCTATTCTATTTTATTCCATTCTATTTTGCTTAAAGAAAATGGCTGTCAAAGCACTGAATTAGTTGACTGTAAACCAAAGTCTGAAAAACAATATTACATAGCATTTGAAATGTGGCTGGTGCAACCAAAGAACTGAGTTTTTAATTTTATTTCATTTTAACTAATTTAAACCTAAACTTGAAGCAGAAGCAGTGAAAGGTACTTTTCCATTAAACATAACTCTGTTTGGTAGGAGTACATTTCCCTTGAACAGCTGCAACACTAAGATATTATGATAGTGTGCATGCTGGGGCAGGTGTTGTCTCTAGTATTATAATCCATCACTGATCTTGGTGTCAATGAACGGATTCAGTTCTAATTATTTTTTTCTACACACTGATGTGACATGTGACATTGTAATTTGTGTATTTGAATATTTCCTGTAGAAAGAAGAGACCAAAATAGAGGAAGGCATGTTGCAAATTCCACAACGAATGGCAATTACAATTCGCTGCAGCAGAGCAAAATAAAATGTCTGCTGTGGAAAAAAAGTTTAGAATAATTAACTGAATAATAATAAAAGACATTTTAGCAAACACATGGTCAGTTTTATAGACATTTCTTTTCAATGATCAAAAAAGAATTAAGAAAATTAGTTGCCTGAAATCAGAATTAAATGTCGGACAAACATTTAAATGATTTTTAACAGATCTGAACTTATAATTTGGCCAGCTATAAAATGGTTTAGATCCTCGTACAAAATAAAAGCATTTTAGATGAAGAGATGGTAAAGGAATTGTTTTTAGTTATGGGAATTTGTTCAAAATTATGAGGAAAATAATAAAAATAGTATTCTACAGAAGTGTTAGATCTGCAATTAAGCCCCAAACAATGGCCTATAGAATGTAAGATCCTTTCTAATGATAGCAAATATCTGTTGATTCAAAATTTCAGAAACTGTAATTATTTTTAACTTAGGATAAACAGTGCAATACAAGAGACATTGCTCAATGAATACTTTTTAAACTGTAAATTTAGTGATATCTAAAGTATTCCACTTAATTCCACTGGAAATCAAGAATTTCCAGTAAAAATTTAATGTCCAAATTGACATGTGCTTTAAGTGCAAAATATCCACTGGATATCAAAGATGTTATATGAATAAAAGACTGTAACATATTTCATTAATAAGTTTTAATACTGATTACATGTTGAAATAATGTTTTAGATATGCTTGGTTAAACAATATGCTACTAAAATTGATTTTACTCATTTCCTAAAACTAATTTTACTTATTAATTATACTTATTTCTAATTAATTTTACTTATTTTCCTTTTAAAATAAGATTATTAAAATTTTCAAAGATTTTATCCCAAATATACAAAGAATTAAAACAAACTTTTTAGAATTTCAACAGCTTTTGGGGTACAAATGATTTTTGGTTACACGGATGAACTGGATAGTGGTGAAGTCTGAGATTCTGGTGCACCTGCCACCTGAATAGTGTATGGTGTACCCAATACGGAGTTTGTTATCCTTCACTCACTGCCATCCTCCCCATTCTGAATCTCCAAAGTCCACTATACCACTCTGTCTTTGCCTACTCATAGCTTAGCTCCCACTTATAAGTGAGAACATACAGTGTTTGATTTTCCATTCCTGAGTTACTTCACTTAGAGTAATGGCTTCCAGTTCCCTACAAGTTGATGTATAAAGCATTATTCTGTTCTTTTTTATGGCTGAGTAGTATTCCATGGTGTATATGTACTCATTTTCTTTTCCCACTCATTAGTTGATGGGTACTTAGGTTGGTTCCATATCTTTGGAATTGCAAACTGTGCGGCTACAAACATGTATGTGCATGTGCATGTGTCTTTTTCATACAAAGACTTCTTTTCCTTCGGGTAGACACTAGTAGTGGGATGGCTGGGTTGAATGGTAGATCTCCTTTTAGTTCTTTAAGGAATCTCCATACTGTTTTGCATAGAGGTGGTACTAACTTACATTCCTACCAGCAGTGTATAAGCATTCCCTTTTCACTACATCCATGTCAACATCTATTGTTTTTTGACTTTTTAATAATGGCTATTCTTCCAGGGGTAAGGTGGTATCTAATTGTGGTTTTAATGTGCATTTCCCTGATTAGTGATGTTGAGCATTTTTTCCTTTTTTTTTTTTTTTGGGTGGGGCTGTTTGTCTTCTTTTGAGAAATGTCTTCTGGTCATGTCATTTGACCACTTTTTGATGAGTTTGTTTTTTTTTTGTGCGGATCTGTCTGAGTTCCTCATAGATTCTAGATATTAGTCTCCTGTCAGATACAGAGCTTGCTTGCAAATATTTTTGCCCATTCTGTGGGCTGTTTACTCTGATGTTTATGTCTTTTGCTGTACAGAAGCTTTTTGTTTAATTAGGTCCCATTTATTTATTTTCCTTTTGTTGCATTTGCTTTTGGGGTCTTAGTCATGAATTCTTTGCCTAGGCCAATGTCCAGAAGTATTTCTCTGACATTATCTTCTAGAACTTTTATGGTTTCAGATCTTATATTTAAGTCTTTAATCCATCTCGAGTTGATTTTTGTATAAGGTGAGAGATAGGTATCCGGTTTGATTCTTCTACTTGTGGCTTGCCAGTTTTCCCAGAACCATTTATTAAATAGGGTGTCCTTTCTCCAATTTATGTTTTTGTATGTTTTGTTGAAGATTAGTTGGTTGTACGTATTTGGCCTCATTTCTGAATTCTCTATTCTGTTCCATTGGACTGTTCCATTGACTACTTTCATACCAGTACCATGCTGTTTTAGTAACTATAACCTTGCAGTATAATTTGAAGTCAGGGAATGTGATGCCTCCAGACTTGTTTGTTTTGCTTAGGATTGCTTTGGCTATTTGGACTCTTTCTTGGTTACACATGAATTTTAGGATTTTTTTTTTTCTAATTCTGTGAAAAATGATGTTGGTATTTTGACAGGAACTGCACTGAATCTGTAGATTGTTTTGGGTAGTATGGTCATTTTCACAATATTGATTCTTCCAATCTATGAGCATGGAATGTGTTTCCACTTGTTTGTGTCATCTATGACTTCTTTCAGCAGTGTTTCGTAGTTCTTGTATAGATATTTCACCTCCTTGGTTAAGAATATTCCCAGGTATTTTAATTTTTTTGCAGCTATTGTAAAGGGGATTGAGTTATTCATTTGATTCTCGGCTTTCTCATTGTTGGTGTAGAGCAGTGCTACTGATTTTGTAACCTGAGAGTTTCCTGATTTCATTTATCAAATCTAGGAGTCTTTTGGAAGAGTCTTTAGGGTTTTCTAGGTATATGATCATATCATTGGCAAACAGTGATAGTTTGACTTCCTCTTTTTCCAATTTGGATGCCTTTTATTTCTTTCAGTTGCCTGACTGTTCTGGCTAGGACTTCCTGTGCTTTCAAACTGAAGTGGTGAATGTGGGTATCCTTGTCTTGTTCCAGTTCTCAGGGGAAATACTTTCAAGTTTTCCCATTCAGTAAGATGTTGGTAGTGGATTTGTCATGTATGGCTTTTATTTTGAAGTATGTCCCTTCTTTGTCTAGTTTGTTGAGGGTTTTTATCACAAAGAGATGCTATTGACTGCTTTTTCTGCATCTATTAAGATGATCATATTGTTTTTGTTGTTAGTTCTGTTTATGTGATATATCACATTTGACATGCTTATTTCAAACAATTTCTGGTATGAAACCCACTTGATCATGGTGTATTGTCTTTCTGATGTGCTGCTGGATTCAGGTAGCTAGCATTTTATTAAGGATTTTTGTATCTTTTGTATTTTTTAGTAGAGATGGGGTTTCACCGTGTTAGCCAGGATTGTCTCGATCTCTTGACCTCGTGATCCGCCCGTCTCGGCCTCCCAAAGTGCTGGGATTACAGGCTTGAGCCACCGCGCCCGAAGAAATACAAAAAAAACTAGCCGGGCGAGGTGGCGGGCGCCTGTAGTCCCAGCTACTCGGGAGGCTGAGACAGGAGAATGGCGTAAACCCGGGAGGCGGAGCTTGCAGTGAGCTGAGATCCGGCCACTGCACTCCAGCCCGGGAGACAGAGCGAGACTCCGTCTCA
>NW_016816842.1:2932459-2962769 GCF_001698545.2 Rhinopithecus bieti
GTGTGATGTTCCCCTTCCCACGTCCAAGTGATCTCATTGTTCAATTCCCACCTATGAGTGAGAACATGCGGTGTTTGATTTTCTGTTCTTGTGCAAGTTTGCTGAGAATGATGGTTTCCAGCTGCACCCGTGTCCCTACAAAGGACATGAACTCGTCCTTTTTTATGGCTGCATAGTATTCCACAGTGTATATGTGTTGGTTGGCAATTTTTAAGTTACTGAATCAATCTCATGGCTCATTATTGGTCTGTTCAGGGTTTCTATTTCTTCCTGATTTAATCTAGGAGGGTTGTATGTTTCCAGAAATTCATCGATTTCCTCTAGATTTTCTAGCTTGTGTCCACAGAGGTGTTCATAGTAGTCTTGAATGATCTTTTGTATTTCTGTGGCATTGGCTGTAACGTCTCCATTTTCATTTTTAATTGAGCTTATCTGAATCTACTTTTCTTGGTTAATCTAGCTAATGGGATATCGATTTTGTTTATCTTTTCAAATAGCCAACTTTTTGCTTTACTGATCTTTTGTATTTTTTGTTTCAATTTCACTTAGTTCTGCTCTGATCTTTGTTTTTTCTTTTTTTCTGCTAGCTTTGGTTTTGGTTTGTTACTGTTTCCCCAGTTTCTTGAGGTGTGACATTAGGTTGTCAATTTGTAATCTTTCAGACTTTTCAATGCAGGCATTTAGTGCTATAAACTTTCCTCTTAGCGCTGCTTTTGTTGTATCCCAGAGGTTTTAATAACTTATATCACTATTATGGTTCATGTCAAAATAATTTAATTTCCACCTTGATTTCATTGTTAGCCCCAAAATCATTCAGGAGCAGATTGTTTAATTTCTGTGTGTTTGTACAGTTTTGAGGGTTCCTTTTGGAGTTGATTTCTAGTTTTATTCCACTGTGGTCAGAGAAGATGCTTGATATGATTCTGGCTTTTAAAAATTTATTGAAAACTACCAGAAAATGTAAGATTCCTTATGTGGCTTGCATTTTATTCCTATTGGACAGTACTATTGCAGCAGATATAAAGACATAGATACTACTTCTTTACCACAAGAAACTTACCATTTGGGGAGAGGAACCCAAGAAAAGAAAGAACCAAGTAAGCGAGAGTTGTTGGAAGAATCAATAAAAACTCCTCACAACTAACTATGAAAAAATTTCAAATGACAAAGTATAGTGGTCCAATTGCAAATCATAATCAATAGTGGTGTTTTATATATCCCAAGAAATAAATTCAGTACTGGGCATTTGAGCCTTCAAGAGTAGAGTTTAATCTAACTACACTTAAGTTACACTAATAAAAATAAATAATATATTAGGCTTCTTAAAGTATGATCCTACTGCTGGTACATAAAATGATTTCAGTTGATATGTGAATAATATTATTTATTTTATTCACTTTGTATTGACTAGTGCCTGCTTATTTTAATATGCCTTAACAAATACATAATAAATTAAAATAATGTGCATATCAGGAAAAGTATAACACCTAGAATCCATGATTTCACAGACACTATTGTATGATATAGGATTCTTTATATCATACAATTTCAAATACAAATCAAGTTATTTAAGAAAATAAAATACTTGATTTTAAAACATTAAGCAAATAATAGTATAGGTGCTATATAGAGAAGGCAAAATTATAGAGGTTTTGTTTTGGTGATTTTCAAGATAGATTTCTGGTAGAAAATCTAAAATATTCAATTAGTATTTTATCAATTACTTACAACCTAATTAATAGGTTGCTGAAAATTACTATCTTAAATTATTTTTTAAAAATCTGAAGTTATCTTGAAGGTGTCAGTCAAAGCCATCCAATGACTCTCAGTACATTTACCTTAATAATCTACAGACGCTTCTCCGATAACTCAACCGCTGGCTAGCTGCAGCAACACTGGGAGGAAGAGGAGGTCGGGGTGGGAAATACGCTAGTGTTGCAGAAAATATTAAGCAGACAACTCCAAATTCTGAAAGAAAAAGATAGGTAAAATGTTAACCAGGCCACACAAAAAGTTGAATACCTCAAGTATTTATTTGTTTTTTCAAACAGGGTCTCACTCTCTCACCCAGGCTGGAATGCAGTGGCATGAACATGGCTCACTACAGACTTGACCCTCCTGGGCTCAAGTGATCCTCCTGCCTCAGCCTCCCAAGTAGCTGGCACCACAGATGCATGCCACCATGCCAGGTTAATTTTAATTTTAATTTTTTGTAGAGATAGGGTCTTACCATGTGGTCCAGGCTGGTCTCGAACACCTGAGCTCAAGTGTCGTTCAAGCCATTCTCCTGCCTCAGCCTGCCAAAATGCTAGAATTACAGGTGTAAGCCACCATGCCCGGCCTCTCAGATACTCATTTATCTAACAAATATTTACTAAGCATCAACTGAGTCTGAGGCTCGTAAAGATAAGCAAAATATAGTATCTAGCCAAGATTGCTCAGTCTAGTTTAAAAAAAAATGAATATATAAAGATACAAATTTCAGCAAGTAATTGGTTAGAGGTTATAGTAACAATGATGTATATGCTGGTACTATGGCACACAGATAAAAAGACTGAAGAAGTAAACAAATGTTGCCTTATGGAGAAAATATTAAAAGCCAACAGTACGTTACTATAAAAGAGATTGTGAAACAGGTCTAGGATGATTCTCTAATAAGTATGGCACTCAGAAAAAAAAACTGGTAAGAAATAACAAGATAGGAGGTTTGTTTGATTCATGATAGGATAGTCTGATGCACGGTATAAGACAGACCCAATTTACAGATTGTATGGGAAATTTGAACAAGAAAGCATCCAAAAATAAGAAACCAAAAGACAGAGAATAGAATTTAAACACAAGAGTAGCTAATGTAGAGTATTAAACAATCAGAAGTAAAATGAACACCCAAACAATCTTAATTTGTCCCCATTATAGAAGGGAAGGTTCTAGCATCCCAATCTTTCCTTCTATAATTCTGGCACTTGGAAGTTCCAGCTTTTGATAACTGTGTCCAATTTTGTAGAAAAGCACAGCACTAGTAGAAAAGTCAGGAAACTTGGAATATAGACCTGTCTATGTCATTAATTAGCTTGTAATTTGAACAAATCCCTTAATCTTTCTAGGCCAATAAAGGGATTGAATTTAGGGATTTCTAGAGGTCCTTTCAGTTGGACAATTTTAATTCTAGGGCTATATTCTTAGCAAAAAGGACAACATTCCTGTAAGACAATTAACCACAGATAATTCTGTTTAATGCAGTTAGAAGTTTAAAGATTCCTATTTTTTTAAACACAAGATTGTTAACAGAATCCTTTTCTTTTTTTCTTTTTTTTTTTTTTTTTGGTGTTCTCAATCTGTTTATTCTTTGTCAATCTGAGGAGCAATAAGAAGTTAATGAACTATTCTAATTTAGAGTTATTTTAATTATTAGTAATACTGAATGAGCACCTAAAATATGCATATTGGCCACTTGTATGTCTTCCGTGATTGCCTTATTCATATTCTTTGATCCTCTATTGGCATTTTTGTAGACAACTTCACTGAGATATAATTCACATGACATACAATGCACACATTTAAAGTGCACAATCTAGTGGTTTTTCATTTACTAGCAGAATTGTACAGTCATAACCACAATCAATTTTAGAATTTTTTCAACATCCCAAAAAGAAACTCTGTACCCATTACTCCCAATCTCCCAGGCCTAGGCAACCTCTGCTCTACTTTTAGTCTCTACAGATTTGAGTATTATGGACATTTCCTATAAATGGAATCATATAATATGTGGTCTTTTATGACTGGCCTCTTTCACTTTGCATAATGCTCTCAAGGGTCATCCATGTTGGAGTATCAGTACTTTACTGTTTTTTATTGTCAAATAATATTCCGTTGTACAGATATACTACATTTTATTCATCCACTCATCAGTAGATAGACATCTGGGTTGTATATGTATATAGCCACTTTTTGGCTATTACAAATAATGCTGCTATGAACCCTCATGTATACATTTTTACACGGGTGTATGTTTCCATTTCACTTGGATACATATCTAGAAATGGAATTTCTGGATTGTATGGTAATCTTTGTTTAACATTTTGAGGAACTGTGAAACTGTTTCTAAAGCGGCTACACCATTTTAGATTCCCATGTATGGGAATGTATGAGGGTGCTAATTTCTCCACTTTCTTGCCAACACTTTATTATTTTCCATTTTATTGATTCTAGCAATCCTACTGGGTGTGAAGTGTATCTTATCATGGTTTTAATTTGCATTTCCTTAATGACTAATGACACTGAGTATCTTTTCATGTGTTCGATGGACATTTGTGTATTTTCTTGGGAGAAATGTGTTTGAGTCCTTTGCCCACTTCTTAGTGGCGTTGTCTTTCTGTTGTTGAGTTGTAAGAATGCTTTATATAATCTGGATATAAGTCCCTTATCAGATATATGATTTGCAACTATTTCTCCCGTTCTGTGTACTGTCTTTTTCACTTTCTGGGTTCTTTGAAGCACAAAAGTTCTAAATTGTGATGAAGTCTAACTTATCTTTTTTCCTTTGTCACTTGTGCTTTGGATGTCTTTTATAAAAAGGCTTCACCTAATCTAAGGTCATAAAGATTTACTCTTTAGTTTTCTTCTAAGAGTTTTATAGTTTTAGCTCTCACATTCAGGTTTGAGTTAACAAGGGGTTCAAATTCATTCTTTTGAATTTGGATATTCAGTTGTTCCTGTACCATTTACTGAAAATACTTTTCCCTTATTATCTTAGGACCCTTCTGAAAATCAATTGACCATAAATGTAATGGCTTATTTTTTAGAATCTCATTTCTGTTCTACTGATTTATATGCCTATCCTTATGCCAGTACTATGTTATCTTGTAGCTTTGTAATAAGTTTTGTAGTTGAGAAGTGTGAGTTCTCCAATTTTGTTCCTTTTCAAGATTGTTTTGGATATTGCTGGTCCTTTGCATTTCCATGTAAATTTCAGGATCGCCTTGTCGATTTCTGCAACAAAGGCAGTTGGGATTTTAAAAGGGATTGTATTATATTTGCAAATAAATTTGGGGATATCTTCACAATATTAAACCTCCCAACATGAACATGGAATGTCTTTCCATTTATTTAGGTCTTCTTTAATTTCTTTCAACAGTGGTAGTCTTCAGATTATAAGTTCTACACTTCATTTGTTAAGTTTATTCCTAAACATACTCTTTTTGATGCTCTTGCAAATTGAATTGTATGTTAAGATTGTTCATTGCCAATATATAAACATACAACTGATTTTTACATATTAATCTTGTACCATAAAACTTTGCTAAGCTCTTTTTTTAGATCTAATAGGTTTTAGTGAATTGCAGAGAATTTTCTATATTCAAGATCTCATCATTTTCAACAGAAACATTCTTTACTACTTCCTTTACAATCTGGGTATCTTTTGCTTTTCTTGTTCAGTGATACTGCCTAGAACCTCCAGCACAGTTTTAAAAAGGCATGGAAAAATGGACATCCTTGTCTTGTTCATAACCCTAGAAGTGAAATGTGATGTTACCTGCAGGTTTGTTGTTTGTTTTTTGAGACAGAGTCTCACTCTGTCACCCAGGCTGGAGTGCAGTGGTGTGATCTTGGCTCACATTACAACCTCTGTCTCCCAGGCTCAAACGATTCTCGTGCCTCAGCCTCCCGAGTAACTGGGATTACAGGCATGTGCCATCATGTCCGGCTATTTGTAGTAGAGATGGGGTTTTGCTATATTGGGCAGGCTGGCCTCAGACTCCTGGCCTCAAGTGATCCTCCCTTTTTGGCCTCCCAAAGTGCTGGGATTACAGGCATGAGTCACCATGCCAGGCCTCTTGTGGGTTTCTAATAGATGCTTTTTATTAGGTTGAGAGAGTTCCTAATTCATTGATTGTTTCTAGTTCATTGAAAGGGTGTTGGATTTTTCAAATGCTTTTTCTTCATCTTGTAAGGTGATCATGTTTTTTTCCCTTTTATCTGCTGATATATTACATAAATTGAGTTTTGAATGTTAAACCAACCTTGCATTGCTGGAATAAATCCCATTTAGTTATGGTATATCAACTGTTTTATGATATATGTTGCTGGAATCCGTTTGCTCATATTTTATTCAGGACTTTTTGTTTATACTCAGGACTTTTTGTTTATACTCATCTGAGATCTGGATCTGTAGTTTACTTATGTTACCTTTGTCGGGAATAATTTAAGAATCTTTAACTTTTAAAAATGACAATTCTAGCATAGTATTTTGAATAGAATGGAGTCATGGGACAGTATTTCAGAAAGGCAGATTGGCAAACATGAAAGCAATGAAGAAGTAACTGGGAAACTTTGAGCAGGGGCTTCTGCTTGACTGCATAGGAACCATGAGCTGCATGCACTCCACTGATACATGGTTAACAGTGGTTAACATCATGTAAAAAATACAATAACTGCTTAGGTTTTCAATAAAAAGAATAACATGACCAAAATCAAGTTTAAAACTTACGTTGCACCTGCGTTGTTTTATTTACTCATTTTTACATTTTTATTTTTTCTTTAAAAGGAATAAGTTGTGTAAAGGAGGTGAAATGCTTTATATACTGCTGCTTTCAGTTTTAACCCCTCTAAACCATATTTTGAAATGTAAATGTTATCAAATAACTCTCTGATGTACAATTCTTCAGAGTGTGGCCTTTGCCTACAATATGGTGAACCTCAAACCCTTCAGCCCTGCTTAGAAGGTTTGTGTGGGGCTTGCTTTCCTCTCTAGCTTCACCTACTACTGCTCTCACCAGATCTAAGCTACTCTGGGCTTGAACGTACCAGGGTGTCTCCCTTCACTGGGCTTCTCCTTTAAGTTTCTTCTCTATAGTATAATCTTCCTGCCTACTGTATTTAACCATCATTCTCTCATTCCTCAGACTCTGATTTAGATGCTGCATCTCCAGGAAGCTCTACTTCACCTCCAAAATCTGGGTTAGGTGCTCCTTTCCGAGCTCTCAGAGCAATTGTAGGCCTTTGGTTTATAATACTCACTGTTCTATTTTATAACTGTTGACCTGTCTGTATCATTCAGGACACTGTAAGTTGTTACACCAGGAACCATGCCTATCTCAGTGACTCACATAGTGACAGATACACAGGCGTTCAAAACATGTTTGTGAAATTGATAAGTGAACAAAGAAGTTAAAACAAGGTTCAGTATAATTGGGTCCCTTATCGTTCCAGTCTCATTTTCTGCCACTTGTTACCTATACCCAAACACAAACATTTATACCACTCCAGCCATACTCAATTACTTGCAGTTCCCTAGACATATTGAGCTCTCTCATACCTTCCCTGCCTTTGCAGTTATTGTTCCCTCTGTATGGAATATACTAACCACTCAAACACTTGGTGACTCCTACAAAATTCTTAACTTTAATTATTACATTCTTGTTGAAGCCTATCCTCCCCCCTCAACTTCCCTACAAACCCAGGCAAGTTAGGTCTCCCAACCTTCGTATATCTTTATTTGTATTATAATTGTCTCATCATTGACCTTACCAATTCCTAGTGCTTAGCACAGTGCTTGGCATATAGTAAACACCTACAAAAAGTTTTCTGAATGCAGAGGAAATAATAAACAGGCATATGGAGAGAGGGGCTATATCTATGAAAATCTGTAGGAGACTATATTATAAGAGTGGACCAGGGCTCGACTCTAGAAATAAAATAATTCAAAGAGAATATTTTAGAAAGGTCAGTATCCCTAAATAACAGACTAAACATAGAGAGAGTAGGAAATGAGGATAAACTGTAGATGATCAAGGTAAATGAGGTTACAGAACATGGCCAATAATGGAGAAACTACAAGGGAGAAAATGGGCTTAACATCTACCAACAGATAGATGTTTAACAAATGGTTATTGTCAATCACGACGTTTTCTATCCTGATATCTAGAGAGGACACAGAAAATGTGTTATACAGCGCTTAACTACAAATAGATAAAAAGATGAAAATTAAGAAATATCCCTCCATGTGGCAATAATAAATTTAAAATTGAACTTCCCAGGAAGAGTGCTAAGTTTTAATTAAGCATCTCTATATCATATGATAAGGAATGCACAGTGTATGTAAGTTTACATATTAGTCCTCTCAAGTATTTCATATGAAGGTGTCTGGTATACAAAACGTAGAGTGAAGATGATTGAGATAAAAGACAAAATATAACAAGAAGAAAATAAACTTCAAATTACCTGCATATAACACAGCCTCTATGCGATCTTTAATATGCGCCCTGCTGCTCTCTGCAGTGAGAAAAGGTGATGTCCCATTGGGAGCTGGAACAACAAGTGGTCCAACTAAAAATGCACATGCTCCCCCAAGATAACTGAGCATTGATGCAATAGCTGTGGCTGTGGCCCTTTCATCTGCAGAAAACCACGTTGTGGAGAGAAATGGTGCTGCATTCATTACAGTTGGACCTGCCAATCCATTTAACATCTGTCCTCCATGAATTAATCTGGAATTTAAAAATTAAAAGGCTGTGAGGTATTTGAAACAGGCATTTTCTAAGACAAAAAGAAATGAGCCAAACAGCAGTTTTTAACTATATCAATAAGCATACATATCTGTAAAGAATATGACATGCCTAAAAGACATGTTGATTTACCTTCTAAAAAAGGTATGCTGACTCCCTATGAGGGAGATCAAACATAGTAATAGTTACCATTTATTCATTTCACAAATACTTACTGTCACCTATGATTTGCGTCACACATCAAACTAAGTACTTCTTGTAAGTACTTAGAACCTTGCTTCATTTAGTTGTTATAACAACACTAAGTGGTAGCTATTATGATCCCCATTTACTGAGATGAAAAATCCTAGGTTCGGAAAGATTAAGAAACTTGTCCAAGTGCTGACAGGCAGATCTGAAATTTAGATCCAGGTCTGATTCCAAAATCCATATTCCTTCTACTAGACTGCCACTCATTAACAGACCTACTAAGTACCACCAGCCTTACAGTTGAGCTCTACATTTCATACCCACTCTTTGCCAAATGGTAGAAATACAAAAAACGAAAGAGTCATTGAAGTATCTTCTAATAGAAAAGGTCATTGAGGAACTGGAGGACCTGGGTTCCAGCTGAGCTCAGAGCTAGCCCTGAACAATACCTAACTTTGTGGGGATCCATTTATTCCTCGTGAAATGAGGAGATCAGTTTAAGTTGAATATGCATTTACGGAGCATCTGTTAGGTTAGGGTACCGTAATGACAGGATCACTAAGTCCCTTCCAGTTCTCATACTCCGATTCTGACTTAAATTGTAAGGATTAATGAAAAGCAGTTTCTTTTTTTCCATTCCATTTGTTATCTTGCTGACCTTCTCCCAATATTCTACTTAGCACTCCTGTTCCTTGTTGACCAACTCTTTTCTCCCATTGCTCCCCCACTCCTAATACACACGTTCACATTTAAGAGCTGCCTTGAAGTAGAAAAGAGGCCAGAAGTCCAAAGAAAGCACAAGCAAGAAAGGGAGACATGTCAACCTCTTTGAGGAAAGAGGTAGAGGAAAGGGAAGGGACAGTACATGTGATATTTTCATGATATGAACTCATCTTTTTCTTCTGCTTGTTTTGCTTTCTAAGCACTATGTGGGTCTCAAATCCTCTTTTTTTAAACTGCCATCTTAAGCTAGTTAGAAAAAAAAAAGTTTTCTGAACGCAGAAGAGAAAAATAGGCACATGAGGAGAGGAAGTGTCCTAATGTAGAAACACAAGAGTGGGAAGTGAAATATGTGAATTAGGGCTGCCCATAGCTTCATAATGTTGGAAAAATTACATGAAGGCAACATAGCTCCAAGTGTCATTGATATTACTAAATTTAAAAAACTCAAGACATTTAAAAATCTCCCTGTGTAAGGGGAATTATTTTCTAGATGACAGAAACAATTTAAACTGTTTACTTCCTCCAAAAGCCAGTAGAACCCAAGCTGTCCCACAGCAGTTTTATTATAGAAATGTTCCAGCAGTAATATCATTAAGTGGTTTTAATCATTACCTGTGATGGCACAACAATGAGACAGTGTGTGATGGTTCATAAAGTAACTGCTTTGATATTTGATACTTTTTATGAGGTATTAGACTCGTGTCAACTAGAAGAAGGCTTGGAATGAGTAAACTTTACTATGTCTAAAAATGTTAAGGGTAGAACAAGAACATGGAAGAAATAAATAAAAAACAAACAAAAAGACTGATAAGAAAGCAGGTCTCCTGGCTGGGCACAGTGGCTTATGCCTGTAACCCCAGCATTTTGGGAGGCTGAGGTGGGTGGATCACTTGAGGCCAGGAGTTCAAGACCAGCCTGGCCAACATGACAAAACCCCACCTCCTCTAAAAATACAAAAATTAGCTGGGCGTGGTGACGCATGCCTGTAATCCCAGCTATTCAGGAGGCTGAGGCACGAGAATCGCTTGAGCCTGGGAGGGAGAGGTTGCACTGAGCAAGACTGTGCCACTGCACTAGAGCCTGGGCAACAGAGCGAGACTTTGTCTCAAAAAGAAAAAAAAAAAGATGAAAAAAAAGAGAAAAAAAGGAAATGAAAGGAGAGGAGAGGAGAGGAAAGGAAGGAAGAAAGGGAGGGAGGGAGGAAGGGAAGGGAAGAAGGAAAGGAGGGAGAGAAAGGAAGGAAAGAAAGAAAGAAAGAGAGAGAGAGAGAAAGAAAGAAAGAAAGAAAGAAAAGAAAAGAAAAGAAAGAGAAAAAAAGAGAAAGGAAGGAAGGAAGGGAAAAAACAAAAAGAAAGAAAAGAAGGAAAAGGAAAAGAAAGAAAGAAAGAAAGGAAAGAAAGAAAGAAAAAGAAAGAAAGAGAGAGAGAGGAAGGGAGAGAGGGAGGGAGAGAGGGAGGGAGGGAGGGAGGGAGGGAAGCTCCTCATAGTTAAGGAATAAAACTCAAATTATTCCCATGGCTGAACTCTTTGATACCTCTCAGTGGAATCACAAATAGACTATTACCCAAGCAGCAAACCTAAGAGTCAGAGAATGTGTGAGTTTCAGATAATTTAAGGGCCATCCAAGTCCAGTTTACTTGACTCTTAGACCAGAACATTTCTCACTATGACACAGTATGTGGTAAAGTAGTATCCAAAGAAGGAATAGCACCAGGGACACTTCAGATGGGTTCTTGGTTTAAAGGTCCTTGAACTTGGGAGGTCAATCTAGGGCATACAGGTTATAGTTAAAAATCATCTCAGGAATTAAAACAAGCTTATGTGGCGTTGTAAAGTTACTCCAATTTTAGATAATTACATGCTTTTGCATTAAAAGTCATCATACACCACTCTTCATAAACAAGCTCAGTAGGAGAACTAGTTAGCCTCTGAATTCATGAGAAACCTGGCAGGGAAACCCAACCCAGTCCCACTCCTCCCAGTACTTTGTAGTTTTCTAGAACTTAGTCCTGCTCCTTCTGACACTTATATCCTAGCATCCCTCAGGGTTCAGCAGTTTCTAATGTGTTATAATTGGTCATAAGCACTGTTGTACTGGGGACTGTGATGTTACAGTAATCTGTAGTATCAAGATTTTCATGTTTGCCTGACACTATTTTCTACCACCTACCATTAACAAACCCCATTTTATGAAATAAATTCATAAAAGATATTTAAAACAAAATTCTGCTTTATATATTAAGTCTAATTTTCCATGTAATAGGAATGCAAAATTAGAGATATATTTTTTTCTGGAAAATACTGACCCTAAGACATCATAAAATCACATGAACATTACCATAACCTCCTTAAAATGATAATAAAGGAAAAATATAATTATAAAATGTTAACTATGCATTTATTACTGAAGTCAACAAACATATACTGAGTAGTCACCATGTGTTGGGTAGGCACTGTGATAGGCAAATGAGAATGTAAAATTAAAAAGCTAAAGACCTTGCCTTAAGAATCCCTAAAAGCAGGTGAAGCATCACTTACCAGCACTGTAGCAGGAATATAAAGAAAAAGAAGGCAATGGTTTGGCCTGGCCCTATGCTTATGTTGCCTATGACAAGAATACAGACAGAGGTCTCTGCATGTCCTTCTTCTCTTCTGACCTCTGGCCCTGGTCTATATATCAGGGCTTTGCATATATACATGTGGAGCTGAAGGTCCAAACTCCATCTAAGCTCCATCTATCCCCTCCAAATAGCTGCCCCTTAGCTATCCCTTAGGCCTAGAAGTACACAGCAGGGATGCAGCCTACTCTTGGAAGAGCAGGCCTGGGAAAGAGGCTTGTTATAAGGACTGTTTTTGGGGTCCTGTGTAGCTAGTGCATAAGATTAGAGGGTGGAGGGCAGGGTGTGCACATAGAGGGTGGAGGGCAGGGTGTGCACATCCCCTTGGCCCTATGAAATCCTTAGCCCCACATGGAAGGGCAAGGCTGAAAGCCAGAATGGGACACCCTCAGGCATGGAGTCCAGGACAGGGACTCTATGGCATGGTTTAAAGTGGTACTGGCAACACAGTGGGGAGGTGGAGGACGGATGGTCTGGCGAACCGTCAAGGTAATACAATAGATATGGCCAGACGAGGGGGTGGATACTGGTGAGGAGGGCACCCACAACTCTGTACAAACATCCAATATGTGGCTAAAGAGGCCAGAAGCTAAGAAAAGCAGTCTGAGCTGAGAAATACAAGTTGGAGGTGGATTTGGTTGGGGAACAAACACTGGAGAATAACAATATTTTAAAAATAGAGGAATGGGAGTCAAGCAAGATGACTGAGAAGGAGCCATTATAAGGCAGAAAAAAAGTAAAAGAGGAAAGACTGGTATCACAGCAACTAAGGAGAGATGAATTCCAAGAACATAAGAGTGAGTGGTCAACAACATTACATCAAACAGAAAGATTGTTTATAACAACTAAAACGTAACCACCGGATTCAGCAAAGAGGAGGTCATTTGCGGTCTGAGGAGAAGCAGTTACAGTGGAGTGTTCAGCATGGAAGTCAGACTCATGAGGAAATAGAAATCTAGATTTAGACTATTTCTAGAAGAAACAGATGTAGGAATAAAAATTAGGTATATAAGCTTAGGAAAGTGAACTGAAAAGAAAAAACATCCAGCTTAAATGAACAGTCTGAACTAAAAAGTCTCAACACTTTCACACATTAAAAGATAAAATGCAACTCACGATTATCCTAATGCTTTCTAAGCACTTACGAAAGAAGCTGGCTTTCAGAAACTAATACCTATTGATCTGGGCTGACTATTAAAAATGACAAAGAAAAACAAAAGAGGAGTGACTCACAATCTTCAGTACAGTGAAGTCAACCACACAGTTTAATATTAATTGTTTATGTCATCATTACATGTCTGAGTTTTGTTTTACCATGTAATAGTTAAGGTCCTTGTAGGTCAGGATCATGGCTGCAGTCCCCACAGGCCTCACTCCCATAGCGCTAAGGCACTGTGGATGCTCTCGGGAACTCACAGACTGAGCCCAGTACAGTGACATGCAGTCACTGAAACATGCAACTAAACTGCGTTTCCAAAACCACACAAAGTTATCCAAATGCACACGTCAGATCAGTTCTGTTGATAAATTTTAACAAGTTTAAATTCAGTAATACAAAAAAAAAAAGATGACTAAGAAATATTCTCAAAATAAAGCTTTAAAAAAAAAGATGTTTTAGGGTGTTTTAAAAGCAAGGTCAACGTGACATGACTGTCTCAAGCACAGTGGACTTGGGAAGGGTGGGCAGAAGTTAGGAGTGTGAGGAGGCAGCTTTGTCTTCTGGGCGATAAGCTCTGGAGCAGAAAGGCAGTTGTCTGGAAATGGACTAGTTAGTTTACGGGGTCTGACTCTGGCTTCCTTACCTGAAACTCCACATCTGAAGAAAGCAGGTGCATCCTCACAGTTAATGGACTGCATTTCTCTTGCACCTCTGCAGGACAAGCTGTGAGAGATCTGTCAGGAGGCAGATGTGTTGCCTCCTCCTTTAGCCCAGTCTCCTCATACTGACTCCTTAACTCTCTCCTGTTTCTCCATCCACCTCCCAACCCATGGCCCCCAACTCCCTTTTCTTCCCTCCTCTCTGAAGTCTTTTTATTTTTCCCTTTTCTCCTTACCTAGCCTCTGTCTTCTTCTGGAGCCTGGCTCATCCTATCCCTACAAGCCAGATGGCAAAGTAGATGAGGGAGGGTGTATTAGTCCATTCTTATGCTGCTGATAAAGATATACCGGAGACTGGGTAATTTATAAAGAAAAAGAGGTTTAATGGACTCAAAGATCCACATGGCTGGGAGGCCTCAGAATCATGGTGGAAAGCGAAGGAGAAATAAAGGCATGTCTTACGTGGCGGCAGGCGAGACGGTGTGTGCAGGAGAACTGCCCTTTATAAAACCATCAGATCTCTTGAGACTCATTCACTATCACAAGAACAGCAGCATGGGGTAACCACCCCCATGATTCAATTACCTCCCACCAGGGCTCTCCCACAACATGTGAGGATTATGGGAACTACAGGTCAAGATGAGATGTGGGTGGGGGCACAGCTAAACCATATCAGAGGGGAACTTCTCCTGCATTGGCAGAGCAGGGATGGTGGAGACGAGGGAGGGAGACCTGGGGCTGCCCACCGGCATCAGCATTGCCGAGACTGCTAGCCTGTGGCAGGACTAGGAGAAGATCCAGCTAGGCTCAGCTCCGGGTACGCTGCAGAGTCCCACTGCCCTCAGTGCTCCTGCCCACAGAAGACAAGGCCTGCAGGGGCACGTGGGACAGAGCTGGTGCACAGCTGCATTTCTTTTCATATTATTCAACTGACTATAGCTTTTCACACAAATGCCAATAGCTGAAGTGCAAACTGAAGATCTACAGTTTATGTCCTCTAATGTACTTGACATTGTAGCTTGCGTTTAATACTCTGGTATCCTAACCTTTTGCTTTCTGATATCCTGGAAGAAATACCTACGATTCCTAAATTATTTCTACTTAAATAATATGATGTTTTAGAATTAAAATCTTTAGAGCTTATAACCCAACCCCTTCCAGAAAGTTAATAACACATGTAAAATTACATTTCTAATTTTATAACTTTCCTTTCTCTAAAAAGTATGGCGGCGGGGGGGTGGGGAACTCCAGTCATACAACTAGCTAGTGGCTCAGCCAGAACTAGAAATCGAAATTATAGCTAATTTCATCAGTCCACAAATCTCTGCTCTCTCACATGATCCCATTCTGAAGGTTCTCTGTTAATAATAACAATAAAAAAATTACTGATTGTTAAGAAAATCCAATGTTCTTAAATCCAAAGGCACACAGTACAGAATATTTTCATTCTGTTCATAAACCTACTTTATAAACCTCTAGTTTATTATGACTAACATTGATGCTAACATTCAAGTTGGCTTTTTAGAAATCTGGCAGATACTTCCTCAGTGCTATTCTAGTATTCAGAATTTAAATTATATATATTTTAATATGAAGTAATTTAGAATACATAAAATACCTCCAAAACTCAATATGTCAATAGTTCAGAAACTTTCTCCCAATTCCTAATTATGCCATATCAAAATAAACTCTTAGGTCACATTCTTTAAAAAAAAAAAAAGCCTTTAAAAAAAAGTCATGTTTATAGGATTTTTTTGATGTTGAAAATGGCAAAAGTGCTGGAAATAGTTTTCCTTTATTTAGTCCAAGAAAAGGTGGGCAATAAAAGGGTTTGAAATGTTATGAATTACCTACAGGAAAAGGAAGATAGGAAAAGAGAAATAGATGTGGTGGTGGAAAAGTAATGAGCCTTCCAAAACTTTGGTATCACAGCCTGTTTTCTTTCATAAAATCTATTTTATTTTGTATCCTTTATTAATTTTGGTCAATAATGATTCAATTAAAAATACCTACTGAGTATCTGCTATGGTCAAGGCACCTGCAGCTAGGCACTAAAGGGAATATGAAGATGAGTATTACAGTCTTGGCCCTAAAGAAGCTTTTAATATCTTATCAAATACCAGCTATAGAAAATACATTAAAAACACAGTGAAAATAATATTAGATTAGCTATCACGGGGCTTAGCTTCTAGTCTTAGCTAAATTAATTAACCATATAATCTTTAGAAAATCACATTCTCTTTCTGTTTCAATTTCTCCAAAGATACTTTCTGTCTCACAGGATTTTTTTTTTTCAGGCAGGGTCTTGCTCTGTCTCCCAGGCTGGACTGCAGTGGTGTGAAGGCAGCTCACTGCAGCCTCGACCTCCAGGCTCAAGTGATCCTCCCACTTCAGCCTCTCAAGTAGCTGGGATGAAAGGCACGTACTACCACACCTGACTAATTTTTAAATTTTTTGTAAAGACAGGGTCTTGCTATGTTACCCAGGCTAGTCCTCCTGGCCTCAAGTGATCCTCCTGCTTTGGCCTCCCAAAGTGCTAGGATTACAGGCATGAGCCACCGAGGCTGGCCTCTCATAAGGTTTTTTTTTTTTTTTTTTGAGATGGAATCTCACTCACTCTGTTGCCCAGCTGGAGTGCAGTGGTGTGACTTCAGCTCACTGCAACCTCTGTCTCCTGCGTTCCAATTATTCTCCTGCCTCACCTCCTGAGTAGCTGGGACTACAGGCACATGCCACCACTAATTTTTGTATTTTTAGTACAGACGGGGTTTCACCATGTTAGCCAGCTGTTCTTGAACTCCTGGCCTCAAGCAATCTGCCCACCTCAACCTTCCAAAGTGCTGGGATTACAAGTGTGAGCCACCAAGCCCAGTTTCTCTCACAATATTTTTATTAAGGTCATATACAATAATCTCTCAGCAATGCAAAGGGGAAAAATGGCCTTAGTACTGGTCTGAGAGATGTCTACTTCCCCTCATTTTGTTTCAATCCTCGTTTCTTGTCACATAACTTATATTTTGTCTTTTTGTTTAAAAGTATATATTAATACACATTCATAGTAGAAAACTGTGAAAAGAAATGCATAAAGAAGAAAAAAAATCATCTATAAACTGAATACCCCAAGTGGAACAACCACTACTAATATTTTGATTTTCTAGTCTTTTACTCTTTCAGTTTTTTCCCTAATGCATCTCTCTCATGCTCTCGATCAATCAACACTTAATCATACATAGGTAACCACAGATATCATACTGAATACACAGCTTATGCACTGAATCATTTTATAGTCTATCAAGCATTTTCTCATTTCACTATTCTTTATAATAACTGTTAATGGTTTTGTGATATTGTATTATACAGACATATAAAATCTCATTTAACCATTTTCCTAATATTGGATAGTTGTTTCCAACAACTTATTTGCGAATACTAATAAAGCTGGTGTGAAAATCTTTGTACGTGAATATTAGCTACTTTCCAAATTATTTCTTTAGGGTAAGTTAAAATGTATGAACACTCTAGATCTTAGGAAATATACTCGCAAACTGTTTTTCAGGAGGGTTAGTAGTAATTTACATTCCCATCAGTAGTAGCTGACAGTGTCCACTTCATCAGCATAGAGTATCACTATTTAAAAATACACGCACACTGGGCGAGGTGGTGCACACCTGTAATCCCAGCACTTTGGGAAGCCAGGGCAGGTGGATCGTTTGAGCTCAGCCTGGGCAATATAGTGAAACCCTGTCTTCACAAAAAATAAAAAAATTAGCTGAGTATGGTGGCACATGCCTGTAGTTCCAGGTACTTGTGAAGCTCAGGTAGGAGGACTGCTTGAGCCCAGGAGATCAAGGCTGCAGTGAGCCACAATTGCCTGGGCAACAGAATGAGACCCTGTCTCAAACAAACAAACAAACAAAAAATAAATGATGCACATACACACACACACAAACACACACACACTCTCTCACACACACGTAAAACTTGGTGATTAGTTTCCTATTCCTGTTATAACAAATTACCACAAACTTAGTGGTTAAAATGATACAAATGCATCATCTTACAGTTCTATAAATCAGAAGTCCAACATGGGACTCCAGAGCTAAAATCAAAGTGTTGGCAGGGCTGGGCTCCTTTCGAAAGGCTCTGGAAGAGAATCTGTTTCCCTGCCTTTTCCAGCTTGTAGTGGCCGCCCGCATTTGTTGGCTCAAGGCCCCCTTCCTGTTTTCAAAAGCAGCAACTGTAGTTGCTGGAAAAGGCAAGGAAACATTCCTCCGACTTCTTCCTCACATCTATCAGCCTTTCTCTTTATGATTTTCCTTTATTTTCATGTTCGAAAAAAATCTTTCCCATGTGGAGATCAAATAAATATCCCCATATATTGTTTCTCAGCTAAATATGTAACCATTTCATTTATTTGAATTTATTTTGATACATCATATGACACGAGGATACAAAATGGTCTTTTCCTTCCAAATAGGTAGCCAATTTGCTTGTGGCAGAGATGATTAACTATTATCCTAGCGTCATTCTGTTTTCCTTCTAGTTACAGAGGACCTTAAATTCCTGCAGGAGTAAAAGTGCCCCTCACAGCTAGCTGGGGCCTTGTTATTACTAAGTTCAGGCCAATGAGACTAGAGCAGGAAGACCTCAAGGTCACCTCCATGAAGAATGAAGACAACTGCTTCCCTGTGCTCTGCTTCTTCCTTTGGGGTGCAATGTGACTACTGTGCTGATGAACTGGCTGTTTACTATACTGTCAATGTCATCTACCCGGGGAGAAGGTAACAAGACAGAGGGGACCCAGGTCCCTAGACAACCCTGTAGATCAGAACTGCTACCTGCCCTGGCCCACCTGCTTACTCTGGACTATTAAATAAGAAAGAAATACCATCTTGTTTGAGCCCCGCTATTTTGATATCTCTTCATTACAGCAACTTAACTTGTCCTCCAATTGAGAAATGAGCTCAAGAATTGGGGTGCTGCATTCACAAAGGCACAAGATGTTGGCAATGACTTAGTGGTCAGGCTGTAGGCAGGTGACCTGTGGCAGCAGCAATACCACTGCTTGTGATGACCTGGGATTGGCTGGAAAAAAATCAGAACATTACTCTGTGTTTCCTGCCCCTTACTGAGTTTAGGATGGCACAAGAGAGATATAAAGAATTAGCTGGTTTGCAAGCAGAGGTGGAATGGACAAGAGCTCTGCTAAGACAGTTTCTCTGCCCGAGGCCTGCAATATAAATTTAATGAGAATCCAGAAATTTGAAGCCTCAGGTTGCTTCTGAATCCAAACGGCAGGAAATAAAATGTGCTTTGGAGCCAGTCTAGCAGCAAAAATTAGGTTAAGGGTGTTATTTTTCTTCCCAGGCCTACTTTTTTCAGATGGCATCAAGGTAAGGCTACCACTAAATTGAGAAAATCTGCGATGGGTACCCAAGCTGGTAAAGGAAAGAGGAGATTCAACAGGTGTAAGAACCATTAGCAGAAGGAGAAATATTTTGGCATGGCTACAGTTCCATGGAACCTACCTGATATAAATAGACCAAAAGACTACTAAGCATATGAGGGAAGCATATTGCCAAGATACTACAAAACACTTCTACCAAGGTTTAAGACTGCTTGATCCCTAAAGTAATCTTCAGGTTCCCAAATCAGCATCAAGCAGAAGGTGAAATGTCCAACAACCACTTCAGATGTGGTCACTGGGGATAATGGACAAAAAAGAGCCTTCCAGAGGACAAAGCCAAAAGCCACAAACAATAATCAAAGAAATTACTCTCAGAGAGCCACAAAGATCTGATAGAGCCCAGAGATTCTGGATTCTGAGCTGGATACACTAATTGGACAGGACTTCGAGTCTTCTCCATTGAGGAAGGATGAATGTGTTCTCTGCATGGGAAGAGGGGAGTGCATGGACACATGGAGGCATCTGACAGCAGAGACTCCTAACTGTTTCCGCCTATTTATTCTCCCTTTCTTTGTTTTGGTATGGCATCCTTGAGTTTAACTACATACACTGCCGCTGAGCTGCTTTTCCAATCTCTCTTCTAGATCCATGTGACCAAGTTTTAAGTCTGCAACTGATGAGATATGGCTAGAAATGACAAAAACAGGCCGGGCGTGGGGGCCCACATCTGTAATCCCAGTACTTTGAGAGGCTGAGGCAGGCAGATTACTTGAGGCCAGGAGTTCGAGACAAGCCTGGCCAACATAATGCAATGCCATCTCTACTAAAAATACAAAAATTAGCAGGGCATAGTGGCAGGTGCCTGTAATCCTAGTTACTCAGGAGGCTGAGGCAGGAGAATTGCTTGAACCCGGGAGGTGGAAGTTGCAGTGAGCCAAGATCATGCTGCTGCACTCCAGCCTGGGTGACAGAGTGAGACTGTCTCAAAAAAAAAAAAAAAAAAAAAAAAAAAAGAAGAAGATGCGGTCACCTGCCTTGGATATCCCACTTCCCCTCCTGTGGGCTGGAACGACAGCCAGATACAGACAATAATATCACCCTAGGAGATGCTGGAGCAACAACAGAGAAGCGACTTAGGTCCTGGAAGACCTTGCAGAACAAAGCTGCCTACTTCCCTTGAATAGTCCACTATCGTTCGGACCAAGGGTGTCCAATCTTTCAGGTTCCCTGGGCCACACTGGAAGAAGAACAACTGTCTTGGGCCACACGTAAAATATACTAACACTAATGACAGCTGATGAGCTAAAAGAAAAAAAAATCACACAAAAAAACTCGTAATGTTTTAAGAAAGTTTACAAATTTGTTTTGGGCCACATTCAAAGCCATCCTGAGCAGCATGCATACCGTGGATTAGGCAAGCTTGTTTTAGATTGTTTCTTGAGAGAAAAATGAACTACTACCTTATTGAGCCTCAATATATTTGGTTTCTTTGTTATACAGCTCAGTCTGTACTGATACTAACATATATTGCCAATAAATGTTGACTGTTAAATTATAAATTTAAACGACGAAATCTGAGAATCAACAATTGTTAGCCATGTCTACCATGTCCATTTTTCTATTCAATTTTCAAAAACGCTCATGTTACTTATAAGTTATCTATTATATTTGCAACACCATTTCTCCTAGTTTGCATTTTAATTTTATAATCTGTTTTGAAGCATAAAGCTGCAATATGTTGTTAAAATGTTAGCCTAACTCTAACCCAAAAACCCTTTCCCTTTGTGATTTGTGTGTTTGTTTGTTTGTTTTTGTTTTTGAGACAGGGTCTTGCTCTGTGGCCCAGGCTAAAGTACAGTGGTGTAATCTCGGCTCACTGTAACCTCCACCTCCCAGGTTCAAGTGATTCTCATGCCTCAGCCTCCTGAGTAGCTGGGATTATAGGCATGCACCATGCCTGGGTAATTTTTGTATTTTTAGTAAAGACTGGGTTTCACTATGTTGGCCAGGCTGGTCTCAAACTCCTGACCTCAGGTGATAAGCCTGCCTCGACCTCTCAAAGTACTGGGATTACAGGCATGAGCCACCACGCCCTGCCTTTATAAACCTTTTTACTCCCTTTTTTTCCCTGCTAAGTGCTTATCATGACTGATCATCTTTTCTTATCAATCTTTCTTATCTGAAGTCCATCTGACCACTATGCAGAAATACAGTCATGAGTTTTACTTGCCTTGAGTTGCCTGCAGTTTTAAGAGTCAAATTAAGGCAAATAGACTCATTAGAGGCTAATCCTTAATCTGCTTTACAATAAGACATTAAATGTATTGTGTGATTATATTTTAGGATGGACAAGCACAAAGCTATTTGTTTAATCAATTATTATTTAAAGTGAAGATGGGAGGTAGTTCTCAAATTTAAATGAGCATAAGACTAATTAAAAGAACTTGTTAAAACTGCTCATTCTCAGGGTTCACTCAAAAGCCTTACTCAGTGGGACTGGGTTGGGGCCCAGGGATCTGTATTTTAATAAGCAGGTAGTCTGTGAATTATATTTTAGAAGACATTGATATAGGGGAATCTGAATCTTCTGTATTTTACTGAGAAGAGTCTTAGTTGTTAAATCTACCAATTGCTCCTTTTTACATCAAAAGATTCACATTTCTATGCTGGGGAAATTTATATATAACCCTTCCTTCTCTTTATTTTTCTCATTATTAAAGCTCTAAGGTAGTGATTTTAGTTTTACTTAGCTAGTGCTTTCAGTTAAAAAGGTAATATAGGATGGGTACGGTGGCTCACACCTGTAGTCCCAGCACTTTGGGAGGCTGAGTTAGGAGGATCACTTGAGCCCACAGTTTGAGACCAACCTGGGCAAAATAGTGGGACTTTGTCTTTATAAAAAATTTAAAAATCAGCCAGGCGTGATGGCACATACCTGTACTACCAGCTATGTGGGAGGCTGAGGCAGGAGGATCCCTTGAGCCTAGGAGTTTGAGGCTGCAATAAGCTATGATCATACCACCACACTCCAGCCTGGGCAACAGTGTCTCCAAAAAAAAAAAAAAAAAAAAAAAAGTAATATATGCACATGGTAAAAATATTCCCAAAAGTAGTAAAAAATGAAAAGTAAATGTCCTTTCCACCTCAGACTTCTATTCCTCAGATGCTCTCCCCAGAAAAAAACCAGTGATACTCTTCCCATTTTTTTCTAAGTAAGAACATGCTAAACATAATATTCTAAGGTTTGCCTTTTAACTTAACAATATATTTTGGAGATATTTTCATATTAGCACTTATAGGAATTTTACTTCCTTTTCACAGTGCAATATGATTCCATGATATACTGCATCATAATCAGTCCTTTGCTGAAGGCATCTGCTATTACAAGCAAAGCTGCACAAACATGGTAATTCTTGCAAATTCATAGAGCTTTATATGTGGGCTAATTTTCCATAAGTGCAAATATAGGTGTAGGTTAAAGGACATGTTTATTTGAATCTGGTAAATACTGCCAAAGTGCCCTCCAAATAGAATGATGTCCCAAACTGCTCACACATCAGCAGTGTCTGTTTTTCCCCACATCTCAGGCATAGCACATTATGAATTTTTTTCATCTTTGCCAGTAAATAGACATTTGTCTGCTATTTTAATTTTCATGTATTTAATTACAATGAAAGTTGAATATTCTCCTGAGTTCTCTCAAGTTCTCAAGAAAGAACTCTCTTGAACTTCTCTTGAGTTCATGCCATTTATATTTCAACTTCTGTAATTGCTTGCTCATATCCATTACCTATTTTCCTCTTGAGTTGCTATTTTTCTTATTGATTTCAAAGAACTAAGGGATTACTCATTTGTCTTATTGTTGCAAATATTTCCCAGTTAACTTATCTTTTGACTTTGTTTTGCAGTATATTCAATCATAAAGATAATCTAAATTTTTACATAGTCAAATGTATCAAGGCTTTCTTTTATGGCTTCTGGGATTTGTGTCTTAATTGGAAGGCCCTCTCTACCCTCAGATTCTATAAAACAGTCATGCTCTAATACTTTTATGATTCATTATTTACATGTAAGTCTTTGATCCAACTGGGATTTACTAAGTGGTTGGGCAGGGATCTAGGTTCTTTTTCCTATTTATTCATATAGCTAAGCAGCTGTCACAAAATCATTCACGAAACAATTCACCTTTTCTGTCAGGGTCATTTTAAACATAATCCTGTCAGATGGAAATCACGTCTGTAATCCCAGCACTTTGGGAGGCCAATCAGGTGGATCACGAAGTCAGGAGATCGAGGCCATCCTGGCTAACACAGTGAAACCCCGTCTCCACTAATAATACAAAAACATTAGCAGGCGTGGTGGTGGGCGCCTGTAGTCCCAGCTACTCAGGAAGCTGAGGCAGGAGAAGTGCTTGAACCTTGGAGGTTGCAGTGAGCCGAGATCGCACCACTGCACTCTAGTCTGGGCGACAGAGCAAGACTCCGTTTCAAAAAAAAAAAAAAAAAGAATTTCATAGTGGAGTGTATTTCTAGAAAATCTATGTTTACTAGAACCAAACTATTTAATACATGCTGGTAAACATTAACTATTGTTAATATTAATGAAAATTACACCGAATTGAAAGATAATGTGGTGTGTATTGGCACATGTTTACCTGTGTAATAAACCTGCACATCCTGCACATGCAACCCGGAACTAAATAAAATTTAAAAATATATATGGCATATGTTATGGGAATCACTGGATATACCTATGATTAAGAGTAGATATAATTTATTATAAGTTCACCCTCTAGAAGTCCTTAAGTTGTTTACTGGGAAAGCAATATAATACTTCACACCATAGAGTAAGCACTCATTGCAATAGAGTGATGGCATTTACAATTTTTGGGGGTATTATTTGGCTCCAGATCATAGAAGAAAAAATGCTTTATAATTTGTTATTCCAAGTTCCTTATTTACCTAAGAGAAACGTGGCAAAATAATGTTTTTCCTGAATTTTCATCGGTACTATGCAAATAAAAGAAATACTGATACTATATATAAGTAGAACACCATTAGGAAGAGCTTGTCAGAATGCTGCTATTCTCATGTCTTGATACTTAAGGGAGCTAAGATACAGGAAGTCAAGGGTGCAGGGGAGCCATTCCAAAAGGCTGGGTCAGAAGCTCAAAAAGTTCTGAATGAAACAAGGCCACAAAAACACAGACTTCTAAATGCTTGTTTCAACACTGGCGGAGACTGAAGCTTAAAAGTGATGGTTACAGACTCGATTTGTTGAAAACACATGTTCCAAGTGTAGCATTTTCATTTTAACAGCTGCATCATGCATTGTTAATAATACTGCTTAAAAGAAATGCTTAAAGACTACAAAATGAAGTCTTATTTCAAGGGGTTAATACTCCTGTAGTCCTCATAGATGAATGCCTAAGATTGAAAATCAATTTATACACTCTTTTATGAAAGACTCAATCTCTGAACTTTTATTTCTACTTCTTACCTGTTCTACATTTGCTTACATTTCTTTATGAATTGTTTCTTTTTCATACCACCTTCTCCAACAAGATGGACAGTCAACTCTATTATTCCCAGAATTTTATATCTGGAAAGGATATAAAGGGATATGAGACTGGAGACAAGTAATAGTATGCATGGCCCAAAACAGAAGAAAAGCTAGCAAAAATAATAATGGGCACTTTTTTTTGAGATGAGGTCTTGCTATGTTGCCCAGGCTGCTCTCAAACTCTGGGCACAAGAGATCCACCTGCCTCAGCCTCTCAAAAGTGCTGGGATTACAGGTGTGGGTCACTGCACCTGGCCTTAATATGCATTTTAAAAGAAAGCAGTGTTGAATTTAAGCTTACATGAAAATTTGTACTTAAAATCTGTGGATGCTTGAAAAAATACACCTCTGCGTGTTTGAAAAATTAAGAGCATCTCAAATACAATAATGAGACTTGTGTTAAAATCTAACTCAGAAGGATGGAAAATTATGACTAGCTTTCCATAGAAACCTAGATGACTGTACTATCTCCCTTTTAAAATATGAACCCTTGTACCCTAAATTTTCTAGAAAGAGAACACATTTTGAAAATTCAAAACTGAACATTTATTTTGAAACTGAAAAATTCTGTTCCAAAAGAAAGTCAACATCTTGTCCCTGAAATCCACTCTCCCCCACTTCTACGTTCCCCATCTGTTAATGGAATCGCCAATTTCAGAGTCCCTCCAGTGAAACTTCCAGCATATCAACTCCCATCTCTTTTTCTCACATTTTCCCTCAGGTCTGTGCCACCCTTTCTATTACCCCAGCTTCCCACAGCATGGAATCATTCTGGACTCCTTTCTCTTACTCCCCATATCTGGTCCATCAGCAAATGGACCAGAATATAATTATATTTTGAATATTCAAGATGATCAGAATTTGATCACTTCTCACCACTCCCACTACCACTACTATGGTCCAAGCCACCATCATCTCTCACCTGGTTTATTGTACTCGTTTCCCAACTTTCCTTACTTATGCCCATGACCTCAAGCTTCAGTCCATTCTCAGTGGAGCAGCCGAACACCATGGCACTCTCAGCTCAAAACCTCCAAAGGTTTCCTAGCTCAGAAAAAGCTGAGGAGATGACGTGGTCTTAAAGAATCTGGTCCCACACTCCCACTACCACCCCATAACTGCTCTGACCTCATTTGCTACCTGCCCTTCCCATGCCACACCAGCCTCCCTGCCAGGCATCCCTGTCCCTCTTCTGCCCTGAATTCTTGCGGTTCTCTCTGCATATAACACTTGCTTCCTAGATACTGCATCATCTATTACTTCTGTCAGGTTTTTATCCCAAAAGGTGATCTTCCCAGTTAGGTTTTTCTTTCTGAAATCTCACCATCCTTTCTTTGCCTTTTCATATTCTTCTTTCCTATTTTACCCTCCCTGGCACATACTATATATTTTACTTATTTATCTAGTTTATTGCTGGTTTCCCTGAGTGGAATGAAACTACATCACATACACAGTATGTAATGTAATGTACATTACATAGTAAATTACTATGTACTATGTAAATGTACTACGTACTATGTAACGTACTATGTAATTTACTACATTACATAGTAATTTTTATCTGCTTTGTCTTCTATCATATTCCCAATGACCACAAGAGAGGTTGGCACACAGTAGAAGCTCAGTGAATTCTGTTGAATGAATGAATGACCTAATAAATGAACCAACAAAAGAATGACTCCAGCTTGGGGTCCCACTGTATCATTCCAGGTCTTCTGCCAGCAATCTCTACCCCTTATAATCAATCCAACATGTCTCAATCCATAGTGAATATAACACAGATCTGAAACTAGCGCTCCTCTGATTAAGAGCCTAAGGGTCTTCCCACTATCCAGTGAGTAAAGTGCACTGTTAATAACATAGGATGGCATCAAGACTCTTTAGAATCAAAATATCACCTTCTAACCTCATCTCTTTATATCTCATTTTTACACCTTAATCTGTAGACCAGTATCTCTCGAACTTGAGTAATTTACGGGTCCTTCTGAAAGGGAAAAAATTTCTCAATGACTCTCAAGGTCACATTCAAGGACCCCAGTCTGGGAAACACTAATTTAAGAAATTGGCATCCTGGTCAACAAAACATCTTTTATTGCAGATTATTACTGGTAAAATAATATTGTATTATAACCAATATAAAAACAAAATTTAAAACCTTTGTATACCTTACACTCTCTAAGAATAAATCCATGGTCCCAGTTGCGGAAAGGCTGCTATATACAAATAAGACTACCTATCCACCCCAGAGAAGACCTATGCTTACCTGCCTCCATGGCTTCACTCTTGCTAGTCCCCCATCCTGGAATACCCTTCCCCCGACTATAGTTACCAACATTCTACTCATCATTCAATGCCTAGTTTAATTACCACCACCTTTATGGACTCCTCTTTTTGATACCTGCAGCCAAAACTTCCACTAGTCTCTTGGGACAATTTTGTATTTCTTCTGTAGCATTAACTACACTATTATATAAATAGTACGTTATACTATTATATTTACAAATGGTATGTTATACTACTATTTTCTCATGATTATTGTTCCTGAATAATATGAAGATTAACTTACCCTTTTTATTTCCACAACAACCAGTATAGCGTCTTCCATATGACAATAAATGTCAATTAAATTAATCATCATATAGGGTAAAAAAATAAACGCTTCTATAAATATGACCCTTTACTGATCTTCTTAAAAATTTATACACAAAATAAAATGAAAAATGAGGGAGAAATGTTATATTGCCAGGATTTACCTTCTTTTAAGCATTAAGTCTGATATAGGTATGCATCTTAGACCAGTTCCCAAAACCGTAAGGAAGGATGTCAGGAGCACAGTTATCCGGAGACCTAAAACGAAAAAAAAAAAAACATTGAAATTACCTTGATTTTCTCCTAAGTCCACTGTTAAAAATAAAGATTACTTTTAGTCAATCATACTGACATTATATGCTAATATTATGGCTTTTCTGTATAACTTTAAAAATGGGGAAAAAAAAAGACGATGAACTGTACATGCTGAAAATGAAATGATGGGCTGGGCATGGTAGCTCATGCCTGCAATCCTCCTTGCACTTTGGAAGGCCCAGGTGGGCAAATCACCTGAGCTCAGGAGTTTGAGGCCAGCCTGGGTAACATGGTAAAACTGTCTCTACCAAAAATTAAAAAAAATTAGCTGTTTGTGGTGGCACACACTTGTAATCCCAGCTACTTGGGAGACTGAGGCATGAGAATTGCTTGAACCTGGGAGGCAGAGGCTACAGTGAGCTGAGATCGCACCACCTCACTCCAACCTGGGCGACACAGTCAGACTCTGTCTCCAAAAAAAAGAAAAAAGAAAATGAGATGATTCTAACTTTAATGGAAAACAGGAATGTTCATATCAAAGACGGAGGAAGAAGTTCTATTAAGTTTAATTTTTCAAGAGGAATGTCTAAAATGTCCCATTCAGATATAATACTTAAAAATATGGCAAATAATTTTAAAAGACTAGATATTTTAGTTTTACATCTCTAATAGAAAATTTCAATTTTCAAATGTAAGCTGCTAATAAAAAAAACTCTTAACTATCCCTAAAAGTATTTTAAGGTGATAGATCATTGCTTTAAGATTTCCCAAAAATGACAACTAGGGAACTACATATTTTATAATCAGAACAAGCTAATGCTTGTTAAAGGGTCATAGGAAGTGGTCCTTTAGAACTCTGATTATCAATATAATCACAGTCTTTATTTTTTCTTGATTTATCTGATGGTTTTCATTATAAAATAATGCTTAATAATGTTAAAAAATCACGGCTTAGGACTTTAGAAGACAATGTGGATCAGATAGTTTTTTCCCGTTGTATTCCAAACACAACAATTACTTTGAAAATGTGTGTCAGTGGTTGTTCACACAGAGGGCAAAATATACAAATACAAAAATAAGATAATTAGAAATATACACAATATTCCAGCTATGGCAGAATAATCTAACAGAACTCTTTCTTCCTACTGTTGGAATGCTACACCTCTGTTAATACTAAATTAACATATCTTACTGTTTGTGGCAGTCACATCATATAGGTGGTTCACAATAAGTCTATGGCAAAGGTGGCCACATGGCCTCAAATTTTTCCCAAATCCAACATCACCTCGAAACCATTTCACACAGAGAACAGACATAAACTGATTAATGTAATATTTCTTTTTTTCCCAGGGCTCGCTCTCTCTCTTTTGGCAGAGGGTACATGGTTAAATGTTTGGTTTTCAAAGAACTATTCTGCTTGAAGGAAACTGAAAGTCATCAAGACTATAATTATGCAGATCAAACATAGCAAAGAAAATAAACTTGAGATCCACATCAGGCACACACGCTACGTTAAGGACAATTTGTGATATGAATTACTTTATAATATTCTTACATAATCTGAATATGATTAATACAATTTACCAGAAGGAATACCATAGGGAACTGTGTTTCTTGGTAACAAGTAATGCATACATACTGCTCATTTACTGCTTCTACTAACAGAATACAGACTTTGAAAATCACATTACAGCCACAGGAAACAGAGTACAATTAATAAAAAGTACACACATGGTCATAAATATCCTAAAATCACAAGATGTTACTCTTATAAGGATATACTGGGTACCCTACAAGATACTGAATAGAATTTTTATAGGTTGGGGACCATAAGGCTTACATTCTACATGATACTTATTTTTTTCTAAAGAGTTTGTTTGCAATTAAGGTAAGCAGACACCAAGTAAGCAGTAAGGCATATTGTTTATGGCCATATGGTCCAATAACCAGGCTTCCTATTGTTACTGCTAAAGGCTACCATACTTCACTCAGTTATGCTTTTTATCAAATATTTGACAATACAACAGCTAATATAAACTTTTAAGAGTAAAGAAATTGTGAAAAACTGCTTACTAAAGCAATCTTTGGTCAGGCACCGTGGTTAACGCCTATAATCCCAACACTTTAGGAGGCCGAGGTGGGAGGATCCCTTGTAGCCAGAAGTTTGAGATTAGCCTGGGTAACATAGTGAGACCCCATCTCCACAAAAATACAAAAATGAAAAATAAAGCAACCTCACAAGTACAGTGTGGTGGCTTTCTTGCATATTTTTAATTGCTGCCAAGTGTTGTTTAATCTATCCCAGCTGACGATCTTGAATAAAATGCTTTCTTCATGTCACTCACATCTTGACAAGGCATGACTCTATAATTCCATGTAATCAAAAAGATATCAACTCATCAAGGGAGAGGAGTTATGAGGACCCCAGGAGAATAGCCTTATATAGTTGGATATTTGTCCCCACTCAGGTCTCATGATGAAATGTAATCCCCAATGTTGGAGGTGGGGCCTGGTGGGAGGTGTTGGGATCATAGGGACAGATCCTCGTGAATGGCTTGGGCCATCCCCTTGGTGATGACTGAGCTCTTGCTGAGTTCATAGGAGATGAGATCTGGCCCTTTAAAAGTGTGTGGCATCCCCCCCCC
>NW_016816842.1:2963079-2972589 GCF_001698545.2 Rhinopithecus bieti
CCCCCCCCCCCCCCCCACTTTCTCTCTCCTGCTCCTGCTTTCACCAAGTGGCATGGCTGCTACCTCTTCACCTTCCATCGTGATTGTAAGTTTCCTGTGGCCTCCCTGAATGATAAGCAAATGCCAGCACCATGTTTCCTATAAAACCCACAGAACCATGAGCCAATGAAACCTCTTTTCTTTACACATTACCTAGCCTCAGGTATTTCTTTATAGCAATGCAGGAACTGCCTAACACATTGGCTTCTGAGACATATAGGACTGCTACATAAATAGATCCCAAGTGATTACAACAGTAATAGGATGTAAGTGCAAAAGCCATCTGTGAACAATTTCAGAAAAACAAACATTATTGAAAATAAAAATATTTCTTTTCAAACACGGCATCCAACATTCAGAATGCTTCCTTTCAACAGATGCGATAACTCCTTTTGCTGGGGACCATTGAGTGTAGGAATGGAAGCCTCCACTGCAGATGTCTAAAGAATCAGGCTGCAGAGTTGACTAAATCCCTCCCGCACAACCCACACACCCATAGTGGAAGCATGGAAAGTTAGCAACAGGCACAGAGCTCACTTGGTAAGACCACCCCCTTCCCTGGCTCCACACTTCCACCAACTGAAGTGAAGATGAGCTCTGCTGGCTCTGGGGCAGATCCTCTTTTCTCTGCTCATAACCCTCACAGCCTCGTCACCCTAATCTGCCTTGGAGATTGTCAGAACTAATGACATCACGCCTGTTTTTCCTGTTTAAATGAGACACAAAAGATTCAAGATTCACAGGTCATCTTTATCCTGATAGGGCTTTATACATCCCCTAATGAGACCTCATCTCTGCTACCTACCTCCTCAACCCCAGAAACCTACCTCTGTGCCTTCTGGAGTGCTCAGGCATAATCAGTGGAATCACTACCTTCCCGAAGCTCTTCTCCAAACATTCTCTCTACCTTCTTACTCCCACAGAAACCCCTTACATTGCTTTCCCTGCCACTTCCAGATCATTCCTACTCTCTCTGCCCACAAGTTACCTGGTCTTTTTTCTCCCCATGCTTTTAAGAATTTCTCTTTATCACTGGTTTTAAAGAAGTATGAACATGATGTGCCTTGGTGTAGGATTCCTTATGGGTCTTCTCCTGGGATTCTTAAATTTCTTAGATTTGTGGGTTTATAGATGTCATTAAATTTGGAAAATGTTCTGACCATTATTTCCTCAAACATTTTTTTTTGCATCACTCTATCTCACTCCATGCTCTCCCTGCTTACTTTTCTCTCTTCTCCTTCTGAGACTCCAATTACATGCATATTAGTCCACTTAAAATTGTCCCACAGCTCACTGATAACTCATGTTTTTTGTTTGATCATTTTTAGTCTTTATTTCTCTATGTTCCATTGTGGATAGTTTCTAGTGCTATATATTCAAGTCACACTGACCTTTTCTTCGGCAATGTCTAGTCTGCTGTTATATCCTGTCTAGTATATTTCTTTTATCTCAGACATCGATTATATTTTTCACCTTCCACATTGATCACATTTTTCATTTCTATAAGTTCAATGTTTTTTTTTTTTTTTTTTTTTTTGTGACGGAGTCTCGCTCTGTTACCCAGGCTGGAGTACTGTGGCGTGATCTCGGCTCACTGTAAGCTCCGCCTCCCAGGTTCACACCATTCTCCTACCTCAGCCTCCTGCGTAGCTGGGACTACAGGCACCCGCCACCACACCCGGCTAGTTTTTTGTATTTTTTAGTAGAGACGGGGTTTCACCGTGTGAGCCAGGATGGTCTTGATCTCCTGACCTCGTGATCCGCCCACCTCGGCCTCCCAAAGTACTGGGATTACAGGCGTGAGCCACCGCGCCCGGCCCAATGTTGTTCTTTTCCTGTCCTCTTTGTCTCTCTTTAATGTGTTCACGCTTTCTTTCTTCTATCTTCTTGAACGTTTGTAGTATGTTTATAGAGATTTTTCCATTACAGGTCTTGGGAACATGAACTATTCCCAGCCTGTGTAATCCTGGGAAACTGTTCTGCCTGTTCTTTTTTGGCAGTTCTTCCTCCAGTCTTGGCTAATTTCCTCACATGTATCCTCTGATCAGTTTTCTGCTGAAGACTCAAGAGGAACACCCTGCTGATCCAGGACATTCTCTGTGAAGTTTCCTCCTCCATTGTTTTCTACCTTAAGAATTCTAGCTATGTTGGCCTCTTCGAATTCTCACCTCCATCTCCTCAATTCAGGAAAACTGCTGGGCTCTGAGTGAGCTCCCCATTTCTGTGCTCCTGCCTGGCAATTCTCTCTGGATGGTAAACTGAAGCAGTCATAGGGATCACTGCCCTGTCCTGCCCTGCCTGTCGACCAATGTTTGAAAACCATTGTTTTACGTATTTTGTTTTGTTCTAATATTTATTTATCATTATTTTTTAGAGATAGGGTACCACGATGTTGCCCAGGATGGTCTTGAACCCCTGGCCTGAAGTGATCCTCCTTTCTCAGCCTCCCCAGTGGCTGGGATTAAAGGTGTGCCATGCCCAGCTCCTGAAATTTATTTAGTTCCACATATTTTGATTCCTTATTTTTCATTTTTAATTAAGATAGAAGGGTAAATTCAGTTCCCATTACTCCATCATGGCCAGAACAGCCTTTGGTCTAATTTTTTCTGACTAATACCCACTGCTCCTTGCTGTGGTTGTCTACAGACCACCACACACTTGCCTCCCGGTTATTCGCCTTCACTGTTTAAAGATGTCTTGGCTCATTGTTACTCCTCAGGACACTATCCTTTCATAAACCTGGTGATTTCAATATCCATTAGATGATCCTTTCAGTATGCTAGCCTCTCAGATCTCTGACCTCTTGTTCCACGGTCTGAGGTAGGCTCTTAGCCCTACCTCAGCCATCCACGCTTTTGTTTATGCTCTGACCTTATCTTTACCATAACTGCATCCACGTCATAATCTCAATTTCCTTTTTTTTTTTTTGAGAGACATTTTGCTCTTTGTCTGGAGTGTAATGGTGCGATCTCGATCTCGGCTCACTGCAACATCTGCCTCCTGGGTTCAAGCAATTCTCCTGCCTCAGTCTCCCGAGTAGCTGGGATTACAGGTGCCCACCACCAGGCCTGGCTAATTTCTTGTATTTTTAGTAGAGAGGGGGTTTCTCCATGTGGCCAGGGTGGTTTTGAATTCCTGACCTCAGGTGATCCACCTGCTTTGGCCTCCCAAAGTGCTGGGATTACAGGCCATAATCTCAATTTCAAGTACCCCATTCCTCAACCATGGCCTCCTCTCTTTCCCATTCATTCCCTCTAGTAGTCTAACAAGAACAAATTCTTGATTCAATACGGAATGACAGTTTGGGAGCTTGCTATTTCTTCTCAACCACCTCATGTGTTTTCTTTGTCCTCCTTAGATTCCATGGTCCATTGTCAGATTTCTCTCTACCCAACCCTCTACTCTTGGTCTGCTCTGTCAGTCCTATTCACCTGGTAAAACTGCAACTCTGGTTAAATCTCTCTGCCAACTCTGCCCATGCCTGTACTTGCCCAGCAGAACAAGCTGGAGGGAAACACACAACCATGCTGACTGGTCTCACTTCAAATTAATGATCAGTCACTGAAAGCAGCCGTCAGTGCTACCCAACAATCCTACTACAACTTCCTAAACCATGTGTCCTTCATTTTTCTATAAAATAGTTTCATAATTTATCCTCTCTCATTTGTTCCCTATTTGTATCCTCTCTCTCCGTTCCCCTATTCAGGGGATCATTTGTATCCTCTCTCTCTGATCCCTTATCAGGGGATCATTCTGTTTCTTATTTTTCTGAGGGGAAAAAAGCAAAGATAACTTCTACAAGCTCTTATCATCCATCATCTGCATCTGTATGTGTATACTCTATCTTCTTTCCTGTTACTACTAAAGAATCAACTGTCAATGCTTCCATCTAAGGCCAACTTGTCTACCTGTGCCCTGGAGGACTGCATCCCATCTTGCCTACATGGCTACAGCAGATCCTCCCTTTCCCTCCGGCATCATCAATTTCCCCCCTTTCATGGAACTGTTACGATGTTGCATTACATAGATATGCTTTAGTATCTCTTACCAAAAAAAGAAAAAAACAAAACAAAACCCAAACCTTCTTAGTACCCACATTCCCTCTGGCTACTGCCCATTTCTCTGCTGCCCTTTATGGCATAACTTCTGGAAAGAAATGTCTACATTCACTGTCTTTGATTCTTCTCGTTGTATTTTATTTCAAACTCACCACATCATTCAAGGGAGATGATTCTTTTAAAGGACACCAAAAGATCTCCATGTTGCTAAATCCAGTGCTCTATTCTCAGTCCTCACTAGCTGGTTCTTTCTTATCTTCCCAACCTCTAAATGTTGTAATGCCCCAAGGCTCAGTCCTCTATTCCAGGGAAGCTCCACCCTTCTCCACAGGTGATCTCACCCAGTCCCACAACACTTTTTATATATATTTTTTCTTTCTCTTTCTTTCTTTTTTTTTAAACCAATAAGAATGAGCTTGAACCAGACCCATGACTTTAAATACCATTGTAGGCTAACAACTCCCAAATATACTGCACAGGCCTCTCCCCTTAACTCCATACTTGTATATTCAATTGACAGTTTAATCTGTCTACTTGGATATCTAATAGGCATTTCAAATCCCTGATCTCCATGCCATCTGTTCCAAAATTGCTCTTTCTACAATCTTCCACAAATCAGTAAATTGAAGCTCTATTCTCCCAATCAGTAATACTAAAAAGTTGAGAAACAGCTTAGACTCGTCTCCTTCCTTCACGCTCCACATCTCATCCTTCAACAAATACTGGTGAATCTACTTTCAACACATATCTGCAATCTAACCACTTCTCAAATCCTCCACTATCACCTTAGTCAAAAGCCACCATCAGCTCCCATCTGGGTTATTCTACTAGCCTAACTTGTCTCCCTGTTCTGGCTCTTGTCCTGAAGACGAGAGCATAGTCATTGTTTTACTCTTCCACGTAAAGCCCGTCAATGAAGTGAGGCCTCCTCACTTGGTAACGGCTGAGATGCCATTTAAGAATGACTTACAGGGCCCTGTATCTCCTGGCCTCTCACTACCTCTCTGACCTCATTTCCTACCACTGTTTCCCTCACTGGCGCTACTCCAGCCACAAAGGCCTCGCTGCTCTTTCTTGGATATGCCAGACAAGTTTGGAATCTTTATCTCTGCTGTTCCCTTTGCCAGAAACAGTCTTCTCCAGAACTAACATGTCAGGTGTCATTTTTCCTTCAGGTGTCTGCTCAAATACCCCTTAGCAGTGATGCCTTCCCAAAACCCTATGTAAAGTATAATACCACCTTATCACATTCCCTTCCTCCTTTACATTGCTTTTCTCCAAACCATGTATCAATATCACCAGGTGACATACTAAATATTTGCTTTTCTTGTTTGCTGTCTTGATCTCCTTATTAGGAGGAGGGTCTGTGAGGGCCATATTCCCCAGTGCATGGAACACACTGGGTTGCTATCTCCTTGAAACTTTTAATTAGCTTCGAGGGCACACTTGGTCTTGGCTCTACGATCTCTCTAGCTAGTCCTTTTCTGTCTCCTTGCTGGTAAATGAAAAAGGGTGGGAAGGTACAAACCCATTTTAGGAAGATAACCAGTCTTCTATGCTAATCAGGCTGGGGCTTGAGGCAGCACAAGGACCAAGAACCACCTACCCTCCAGGGTACAAGACACTTTAGTGCCTTGCTTGAGCCTAGGAGTTCAAGACCAGCCTGGGCAACATGGTGAGACCCCCGTCTCTGTAAAAAATACAAAAAACTAGCCAGGCTTGGTGGTGCATGCCTGCAGTCTCCGCTACTCAGAGGCTGAGATGGGAGAATCACCTGAGCCAGGGAGGCTGAAGTTGCAGCGAGCCAAGATCACACCACTGTACTCCAGCCTGAGTGACCAAGGATGCCAGAAGCAAGAAAGAACTTTCTTTCTATGTATGTAGATGGAACACCTGTAGCAGGAAAGCCAACATATAAAAGTGTATTTGCTTTCTTCTACTAAAATGAAAACTACTTCCTAATAGATTTTTTAAAATATATTTTAATTGCTTCAATCAAAGGAAAATATAAAACTGAATTCACCAGAGAGTCACAAGAACTACTGAAGAACTGAAGTACCTTATTTTATAAAGTGAACAGATAGTTTCTAATTTATCCTGCCACGGATGGATAGTAGGTACAATTATAATAAGAACGGTGCAAATTAACATTTTTCTACCATAAAAAACAAGGTTGGCTAAATTTGGGGAATAATACTGAAAAATGCTCCTGATAAAATAAAAGAAACTACAACACAGCATTTTCCCCTGAATTTAGCCAAACTTGTTAAGGGAATGACCAAGGAATTATCACAGATTGAAGGAAACTAAAGAGAAATAACAACTAAATGCAACAGAAGACTGCAGACTGAATCCTGGAACAGAAGAAAAATACATCAGCGGAAACAAATACAATCTTTTTTCTTTTTTAAAAAATATTATTGTAACATTGATGATAGGTAAAGTACTTCTTTGGGTTTGTTTGTCTGTTTGTTTTGAGACAGGGTCTCATTCTGTCACCCAGGCTGGAGAGAAGCAGTGGAGCGATCATGACTCACTGCAGCCTCTACTTCCTGGGCTCAATTGATCCTCCAGCCTCAGCCTCCCCAGTAGCTAAGACTACAGGCGCGTGCCAACATGTCCGGCTAATTTTTGTGTTTTTTGTAGAGTCAGAGTTTCACCATGTTGCCCAGGCTGGTCTCTAACTCCTGGGCTCAAGTGACCCACCCACCTCAGCCTCCCAAAGTGCTGAGATTACAAACGTGAGCCACTGAGCCCAGCACAAACCCAAAGAAAATCAATATTTAGTTTAAAAGCAAACAACAAAAACCCAAAGAAAATCTCCATTTGGTAGGAGAAGCCCTTCCTCGGTATCTAGTACACATCTTCTGCAAAAGTATTTGCTCTAGCTGGAAGTTCTACAGCTGTCATGACACACCCATTCAGGGCTGGATATCTTTGTTAGAAGGTCCTTCCTTGTATTGCTTTGGGTTACATTCCTTTGTAACTTGACTCAGTCTAGTTCTTCCTTCTAGAACTACACATAAGTCTAATTCCTCTTTTACTTGATCCTCACAGTCTATATTTTGACTCAAGTTTCTTTTTGAAGTGTGATATACCCAAGTTCCCTTCACTTTACACATCATGATTTTTATACCCTTTATCATTCTTGTTGCAGAACCTTCAAAGTTCTGCAGTTTGTCAAATGGCCTTCTCAGAATCAAGCTCAGAACTAAACACTAATGTAGAGCCTATCAAACTATTTCGCTTCTTGTTTTGGACACTATGCTTCTATGCCTAAAACTGTCCTTTCTTTTTTAGCAGCTACATTACATTGTTGATCATTAAGGAATTTACAATCAACTATTCCTTAGTCTTTTTCACATGGATTCCAATGAAGTAATTCCAGTGAAGGAGGAGAGAAGGAAGCATAGCTACTAACATGACCCTGCCATTATTACTCTCTTAATAACCAACTAATTTTGAGTGCTAACTACATGCCAGACAATTGCAATTCTATACCTACCTACACTTGACTTTTGCTGAGGTCTGAATGTGTTCCCCTCAAATTCATATTTTGTTTATTTATTTATTTTTCTGAGACAAGTCTTGCCCTGTTGCCCAGGGCAGAGTGCAGTGGTGCCATCACAGCTCACTCCAGCTTCGACCTCCTGGGCTCAAGCAATCCTCCCACCCCAGTCTCCCAACGTGCTGGGACTACTTGAGCCACTGTGCCTGGCCTCAAATTCATATTTTGAGATCTTAACCCTCAAAATGATGGACTAAGAAGGTGCAGACTTTGGAAGGTGATTAGGTTATGAGGGTGGAACCCAAGTGAAAAGGATTACTGCCTGTATGAAACAGACCTCAGAGGGATCCCTAACCCCTTCTTCCATCTTATGTTATAATGAAAAGACTACTGTGTAGGAAGCAGGCCCTCACCAGACACCAATTTTGCCTGAGCCTTCATCTTGGACTTCCCAGCCTCCAGAACTGTGAGAAATAAATTTCTGTGTTTATGAACTACCCTGTTTATGGTATTTTGTTATAGCAGCTCCAGTGAACTAAGACAACCTTCTAAATCTGACTAAAGAACTCATTGCAACAAAACTTATAAAACGTTGAACAGAAACTGTACAAAGTAGCTCCCAAGTATTATTCAATTAATAAATATAAAATCTTGCACAACAGCCTCTTGAGGGTAGACAGTCACTACTAATCATTTATCCATACTTATGTGGTACGTATGCCTTGATTCTCAGTCCTACGGCTTTTTTTTTTTTTTTCTCCTCAGAGAATCACACTGGCAAGTGGTAAAGAGAGATGTCCAGGGTACCATTCTAAGAAAGCATCTTCACTCATCTGCAAGCTTTAATTGAAAGTCACAAATCTCAACTGAGAAAGCCACATACACACATTTTAAAGCTGCCGAGCACCACCTTCCAGAAACCAAAGTGTCAGATCTGAGTTTCCCAATAGCTCTTCCTGGGCTGGAGTCATCTATTACACAAAACCAACTCATTATTTCCTTACATCTGGGCACCATCAATCTATTTTCCGACCTTTTCACCCTCAACATCCCCAAATCCCTTTGAAGTCAAAGCATCAGTCATTTTTGTCAGGTGTAAAACACACTGCACGTGCACGGGCATGCTCTGATGTTCACAATATGTAAAAACTTGAACATTTAGAGATCGCTAAAATCCCTAGTGTTGCATAAGCGGCCTGATAAAAACATAAATATTTGCAAGGTAGCCTTCCCACATTTGTCGCTTTGGGGACGGCGGGTTCCTAAATCAGAAATGGAATGCTAGCAACACTCCATCACCTCACACAACCCCTATACCGGGGCCAAGGGAGGCGGCTGGCAGGCCTGGAGCGCGGGCAGGCGCCGGCTCCCCGAGGAGAGACAGCGCGGGCTGGCGCTCCCCGACCCCTCACCTCTCTTGTCCAGGAGCCACATGAACGCGAAGCAGGGCAGGAAGCCGATGGGCCCCCACAGCACGAGCAGCGCAATGTCCCAGCTGGAGAAGCCGTAGGCCTGGCGCGCCGAGTTCTGGATGGGACCCCAGGTGTTCCAGACCAGGCCCTGAACGAACGCCAGCAGCGAGAAGAGCAGCAGCACCAGCCAGCGGCGCCCGTACACCCGCCCGGGACCCGGGACCGCCGCGGGCAGCGCCGCCGCCGCCTCCCGGCTTCTCCAGGAGGCCCCCAGCCCAGGCCCAAGCCCGGGCCCCAGCAGCGGCTGCCTCTCCTCTTCGCTGCTCCAACGAGAGCCCATGGCGACGCGTCGCGCGCGAAGCCAATGCCGGGCTCACTCCAGGTCACCGCCGACTAGCCCAGGGCAGAATCGTACGGAGCAGTGGGAGGCGGAGGCTGCTCTGGTCGCCCTCGGCCTCCGGGCCGCGCCTCGTGCGCCTGCGCGGCCCGATCC
>NW_016816842.1:2972936-2990859 GCF_001698545.2 Rhinopithecus bieti
GGGGAGGCGGGGCAGGGGGCTGGCGGCAGGGAGGCTGGGGTCCGCCCTCCCCTCCGCAGGTGGCGGGGAGACACCGGCGAGTGGAAAGGAGCCAGGTCCTAGACTGAGGGCAGGTAGCGCTGAAAAGGCAGGGACAAGCGCGGCTGAGTCGGGGAGAGGGAAACTCGCAGAGAGGCTGTATTCGAGGAGGTTGGGCAAGGAACCCTGGGGTGTTTGGAGGAAGTGTCCAAGTTAAATCGTGTGCGTAATAAACAACTCAGTGACCTGTGCTCACTTAACCTAATGCTTGCGTCTATTTTGGGCTTATTCTTATTTTTGTTGAGTTAGTAACTTCAGAAATTATAGGCAGAGGATAAGATTTAGGCGTAGTTGGTCCCAAGGGATTATCTCATAAAAATCATTTATGTACAATAAGTATTGCCTATTTTTGTTATTTTTTGTCTTACATATCCAAAGAGGAGACTGCAAACTAGCCAATTCCATTCATATGTATGTAAACTTTTTTTTACCCATTTCGTCTGTCACTTAATAGGCGAGCAATAAAGGTATGTCCAGTAAAGTTGTAAGATTTTTGCCCCAAAGTGACCCAGATCCATCGCCAGTGATTATGATTTGACCACAGGGTAAACGAGAAGAAAGGTGGTTGTTGATCTCTTCACACAGCTGTTTGTTTATTTTGGTATACAAATCCAGAAGCCTGACAGCTGTGGATCAGTGTCCTTGGAAACCTAAGTCAAGCAATTTGGCTTGTCTGGATCGGGAAATGAGTCACAGGGAACGCAATCACAGGATTCTTTGCCCGAGGTTCGTATTTCCCGGCAGCCACTAAAATTAGAAGTAGGTTGCTACCAGAAGGGCAAGAGAGGTGTAAGAGAAGCGTGAGCTGGCCTCGCATTCAAGGCTGCCAAGAGCGGCTCGCGAAAGCTGAAGTCAGAGACCCATCCCACCGCCGGAGCCCCACGAAGCGTCAAACCTTCTCCTAAAACTCCAATCATCTAGGGTAGAGAAAAGCCGAGGCGGAAAGCAAGGATCTGACTAAAAAAGGAGACACAGAAACGAAGCTAAGACTACAGGAAAGAAGCCTAAGGTCCGGGTTAGGTAAAAAAGCGCCACAACTCAGACCACGTGTTCGTATTTCCACACCCGGGGTATCAAAACAAAGCTGCGTGGTCCCGCCCAGCATCCGTCACGTGACCTCCACGTGAGCGCCTGCGTTTCCGTAGGAGGCGGGCGGGAGTCGCCGGGTCTCCTTCCTGTGGTGCAGCTTCGGGTCCCGGAGCTTGGTCCCTACTCTGACCCCACCCCAGCTCCGCTCCGCCTTGGGTTCCGGCAGAACCCGCCTTGCGGTAGTCATGGCAGCAGGCTCCGAGGCGACCACTCCTGTGATCCTTGCAACTGGGGCTGAAGGGGAGGAAGGTAGGTGCCAGGCTAAGGTCAGACCGTGAGTACAAACCCAATGCCAGTTGACTCTCGTGGCACCTCTCTTGGGGCCGTTTGCCATAGCCCCGTCCCAGGTCTCTCTGGCCTTGCATTGGACCATGAAGAAAATTCTGTATTTTCTAGCGAGCGTGGCATTTCTCGAATTGTAGCATCCAGATTTTTGATCGTCATAGGGTAGCCTACCAGTGCTGTTTCACGCATGGGGTGTTTGTTTTTTGTTTTATATTTGCCCATCGTTAGCTAAATAGGAGTGTTTTGAATGTTGGGATTAAAATTAAATTTGTGAAATTGAAGGCAACCTTTGAGATTAATGGGAGTTATCTGAGACTTGTGAACAGGGTTATGGGCTTTTATTCTATTTCAGTGAACCCTGGTTTGGGAAGTGGAGATGAGGTTTGGAGACCCATGAGCTTGAGATCCCTGTTATTATTTATTGAATGATTGCACCGTGCAGCGCTCTATTCTGGATACTGTCGCGGGATCCAGAGACTTTTGAATATTTATAACAATACCTTTTCCAAAGGAGCCTAGAAAGGAAAAAGAATGACTTACTATATGTTCACCTGAGCTATTCTACCAGTAGTACACTCTGTGAGGGTTGTTATCAGGAGGAGGGATCTCAGTGGAGAGAACATAAATGCTTCAAGGAGGGAATAGTTTGAAGTCGGCCTTTTTTTTTCTTTTGAGACGGAGTCTCGCTCTGTTACCAGGCTGGAGTGCAGTGGGGCGATCTTGGCTCACTGCAACTTCTGCCTCCCAGGTTCAAGCAATTTTCCTGCCTCAGCCTCCCAAATAGCTGGGACTACCAGCGCACCACCATGCCCAGCTAATTTTTGTATTTTTAGTTAGAGACGGGGTTTCACCATGTTGGCCAGGATGGTCTCGATCTCTTCACCTTGTGATCCACTGAGGTGAGCCTTTCTGATTGGATGAGATGGTGACAAACTCAGGGAGTGGTGCTGGGTTCAGGAAGTCAGGGAGCAGAAAAGGATGGATGTATTTAGGGATCAGATAGTTTGCTGAAGGGGGAGATGCCCATTCCAAGCAGAAGAAACAAATTATAGCCTCCTACTATCTGACCACTTTCTACCAGGGAGACAATTCTTGACCTTCATCTATACCTCCATTGCACTGATTTTCCATTTTCTATCCACTGCACCCCTTATCCAGAATGTATGTCGTTCCTTTGAAAAATTCTCTTGTCCCTTCCTGCACCTTTTTCTGACAAAACTCTTACTCTGGATGAAATCAACCTTTTGTCCACTCTGTACCTGCACTATGCGCCTGAACTTTGCTGGAAAAAGTCCTGCACAAATTGATGACCATATAAAGTGAAAATGGCCAAACTCTTGAATATTCAACCAGTATGGGCTTGAGATCCCTTTGATCCTCTGTTTGCCTAGTGAGCCTAGTGTTTCTCGACTTTCTCCAATGACAAATCCCCAAACTCTATAACCTCTCTCTGCCTCTTTCTTAATTTCAGGTGATGACTTTGCAAGTCATGCCAATTCTGCATCTAATCTGTCTACTTTTTTCCTCCTTCACTATCAGACCCTACTGCAAATCATCCGCACTTTCTCACCTCAACTACTACTGTATCTTCCTGACTTGTGTCTCTGTTTTCTATTTTGTGCACCTCTAATCCCTTCTCCATTCAGCAGCAAAATGTGACTCTTCCTTATGTAAAATTCTTCAGTGAATTACATTGCCCTTAGAAGTTAGAATAAAACCCAGACTCTTAACCGTGGCCTGTAATAATCCTTGGTTTGGGCTCTGCTGATGTCTTTAGCAGGATCTCTTGTCACTCACCTCCCCTCTTGCTTTTCACATAGCTGACTTAATCTTTAGGTTTTAAAGTATGTCACCACCTGAGACCTTAAGAGACCAAACTATCTAAAACAGTCACTGTGATTTCTCTTGCACCCCCCACCCCTAGATGTTCTGGAATACAGCATCCTGCTTCTGTCATTTTACTTATTACAATCTGTATTTATTATTTGTTTTTTCCATTAGATCGTAAGTACCTTGAAGGCAGGACCTATGTCTGTTTCATTCACTGCCACGTGCCCAGCTGCAAGTACAATGCCAGGCACATAGTTGGCACATGCCACGTTTGTTGAGTGAATGAATAAGGGCACTCCATGCCAAGTCCAGAGGCAGAAGGAGAAAGCATGACATCGGCCAAGAACTGAAAGAAGTCAGTGTCAGGAGTGGTAAGAAAAGAGGTATCCTGAAGGTTACCTTATGCCTGGTTAAGGAATCTAGACATTAAGATAGTAGGAAGCCTCAAAGAGCTTTAGGTGAGGGAAATAACATGATTAATTTTGGTTGTAGGAAGATCACTTTGACTGAAGGGTAGAAGATTGATTGGAGGGAGAAAGACTGGAGGACAAGGTACTTAATCCCTTTGAGCCTCAGTTTCCTCCTCTGTAAAATGCATGATTCTTGTGAAGATTAGAGTTAATATGTGTAGATTACCTAGCATAGTATCTGGCAGGAATTGGATATTCAAGCATGGTGACCATTTTTATTATTAATAGAAAGTGCCAGCCTTAGTGACTGATGTTGAAACTGAAAGAAAAGAAATTAGAGATGTTATGTAAGAGAATGAGAAAAATAAATACATTAAATAAAGTCAAGTGAAAGGGTCGGTACGTTCAGTACAATGATGAATACAATGGGAGTCATAGAAAAGTTCATTTAAAAATTTTTTTGTTTATTTTTTATTTTTGTAGATACAGGGTCTCGCAGTGTTCCCCAGGCTCGTCTCGAATTCCTAACCTTAAGTGATGCTCCTACCTCAGCCTCCCAGAGCACTGGGATTTCAGGCATAAGCCACTGTACCCGGTTGAACAGTTCATTTTTGAGCAAACTTATTCCATGATCAAAAAATATTTGAATGGCATATGGTAAACACACCTTTTTCATGTGGTAAAGCAGAAGACAGTCTTTGCCCCAAAATAGCTTATAAATATCATTTTTGGCAATAAAGACATAGCTAAAAAGACCTGTAGTATAAGACATATCCAAAAGGTCAGATGTAATTAGCTGGGATGTAATACTCAGTATGACACACATGAAGTACTTTGGAGGCTGAGAGGAGAAGGAACTAATAGAAATTGGGTTGGTTTGTGCTTCCTAGGATGATTTCTTAAAGATGAGCCAGGTGAGGAGACCGATTCTGCTAGAGTAGAAATAGTGACAGAGAACCTGGGTGAAAAAGAGAAAGACTTGTATCCATTGAGTCCAGAGAAGAGCAGGGTGAAAATACAAATGTTGAAGTGAAGAAGAGGAAAATCGTGGATTTCAGTCTTTGCAGAAAAATAGAGCAAGGCACCACAAAAATAATGAAGTAGAGAAAGGTGCTGGAGACTTCAGAGTGAAGAAGCAGCCAGCCATGTTGGTGCACGCCTGTAATCCCAGCACTTTGGGAGGCGAGGCAGGCAGATCTCTTGAGCTCAGGAATTTGAGACCAGCCTGGGCAACATAGTGAAACCCTGTCTCTACAGAAAATACAAAAATTAGCTGGGCATGGTGGCACGCACCTGTAGTTCCAGCTGCTTGGGAGGCTGAGGCACAAGAATCGCTTGAACCTGTGAAGTGGAGGTTGCAGTGAGTTGAGATCACTCCAGCCTAAGCAACAGAGCCAGACCCTGTCTCAAAAAAAAAAAAAAGCTTCAGCATGGTTGCCATAGGGTTGAGGGTGATTAGGAGTGATGGGAGTGAGTCAGTGATTGGGAGCAGGAAAGGGTAACCGGTAGAGGTGAGCATAAAATGGTTGAACTGATCACCTGGGTTATGCTTGATAACTCATTATACAGAAGTGCTTAGTTTCAATGAGGTTTTATACATTGCTAAAAATCAGGTATTCTTATACAGTTATTTGAAAAAAAAAAACATTTGTTTAGCATCATTTTATGCCAGGCACTGGACTAATCTCTAGGGAGATAAAAGTAAGAGGTTTGCCTTCAAGAATGTGATACTGTTTGTTTGAAATAACAGCTTAGAAATAATTAAAAACAAATATGAAACTACTTATTGTTAATTAAGAATCAATTTGAATTCTGAATGTGAAATGTTCTTCTCATAATCATACATTGATTGAATCATTCAGTGAAATTAAAAATTGCAGTTTTTGAGTGTGATTCTGTCTTTCAAACTGAGGTTATTATATTTCTTTCTATTGGGCTGTTTTTTAGTTTTTAGTTATAGCCAAGATTATGCCTTGATGAAGAGAAGAATGTGTTGGTAACTCTTCTTCCAGTGCTTGCTGAGGAAATATCTCATCTAGAGTTGTATGGAATTGATTTTCATTTAGAATGAACATTCCTACATAGCTGGATTTACTCTTTTTCAGTTGGAGACACATACTCACCATGTAATTTTTGTTCTCATTTTAAAGGGCAAAGGGTGGAGGAGTTTAAAGAAAAGCAAAAGCCTGTGTTATCTCAAAAAGTAAAAAATTCCCATGTTAGAATCCATATGTAATTCATAATGTAGATAAAATTTTAATTTCACTGAATGCTTGGTAATGATGAGTATCAGAAAACAATGCCATTTATTTTATTGTGGTAAAACGTATAACATAAAATTTACCATGTTAACCATTTTAAGTGTTAGTAGTGTTAGGTTGATTCACATCATTGGGAAGGCGATCTCTAGAGCTTTTTCATCTTGCAAATCTGGAACTCTACATCCATTAAACAATAACTCCCCTTTCTCCTCTTCCGCCAGTCCCTGGTAACTGCCATTTTATTTTCAGTTTCTAGAAATTTGACCACTTTAGATACTCCATATAAGTGGAATCATACAGCAATTATCTTCTTGTGACTGGCGTATTTCAGTTAGCATACTGTCTTCAAGGTTCATCCATGTTGTAGTATATGATAGAATTTCCTCCCTTTTTAAGTGGAATAACGTTCCATTGCATGTGTAAGCATTTTGCTTATCCATTTGTCAACAGACGTTTGAGTTGTTTCCATCACTTAGCTATTATAATAGTGCTGCTGTGAACATGGGTGTGCAGATGTCTTTTCAAGACCTTGCTGTTGAATATTTTTGAGGAAAAGTAAGATAAAATAATCATTTATTTTAAATTATCAAAAATTCACTTAGGGGAGGCTGGGGTTCAATGGAAACATTTTGGTAGAAATTTTGGAGGTACATTGCAAAAATCTTTAGTATTTGAGATGTCATTCCTTCTAGTGTTAACTTCACTTAAAATATAGACAGATTTCCGTTTTCTTGCTTTGGTTTAAGACTAGTATTACTTTTGAATTTATGAGCCATTTTTTGAGGTAAAGGTAAGTTTTCTGGTTAAATGGACAAACGTTATAAGTGTAGGAGGATGGAAAGAAGCTAAAAGGCTCATGAACCTTTGGTAACTGTCCAGCATGTAACTGTCTCAGGTGCCCAGCCTGAACTTCCCGCATGTTCACTGCAACACCAAGCATTGGTATTGATAAGGCTAGGTCATAACGGCCACAGCACTAACGTTTGTGGTTTTTTTCAGTGATAGACATCACCTTCTAGACATTGAAATTCAAAGGGTTTATGGTTAGCCATCATTTTACTTCAGCATTATGTTGCCTTTCAGGAGAATTTTCTTAGTTTGTGTTGACATTTTAAAATAGGGGCTACAAAATGAAAAATTCTTTTTGGTGTAAGTTTTACCATTCAGTCTTTAGTACTAATCCAGTCATTTTGTTAGCTAGTATTTGCACGATTCCATCGGGTTTTTCTAACATGGCCCAAATGGTCATTATTTTTTGCCCTAATATCTACCATTCCAGAGGTTTTAAAATTTCTTATATGTATATACAATAGTTGTCTGATGAAACACCACATATATACTTAGATGTATACATTCAGAAATAAATGATCTCACTGTGCCAGGACCCAGTTTTAAATTCATGCTATATCATTATAGTGAGTCTGTATTGTAATGTGAGACTTACTCTTATGTCAACTTCTGAAGGTTTTAAAATCTTTTAATTTTTTCATTAAAATTATACCTGATGGGAGACAAGTTAATTTCAATTTTAAGATTTTTGTTATATTCTATTAATGTTCGGAGTGTTCTGGACACATGGTAAATGTTCCTTATTCTTGTCTTAAAGTTGAAATCTCAGATACAAATGCAGGCCAGGTGTTAATTGACTGACCAGATAGTTGGCATACTCAGAGAAATTAGGTTTCTAATTATCTTGTACTTTGCATTAATTTAAAAAAATTACTGAGAAGGATGCAATTTATTTGTGATGATGTTTCACTATCTCCAAAGAATTAGTTGTTAACTAAGGCTGTAATAAATTGACTGGAGAACGTGCTACATTTGGAGAGAGAAAAAATTATTGTGTAATACCAAGATCACTAATCTGTTTTTTTCAGCAGTTTCTAAGTCATCTAGTTAAAAATTACTACCTGCTGCAAGTTTAGACCTAAATACCCTTATCCTTTGAAGACTGTTGAGGTTGCTTCAGAATTTTTATAGCTCTTTGCAAAATATTTCTAGCATGGAGTAACTGGGTGCATCTGTAGGCTGTTTAATTAATACAGGGTAGCATCGCATTCTTCTTTAAAGGAAATTGTAACATTTAAATTCATTAATTTAATGGCCCAGTTTATTGTTGATTAAATTATCAGAAGCTAAATTAGTTTTATCTCACAACCAGCTGATTGTTTTATTTCACGATGGGCCTGAAATTCTGTAAATATGCTAATTTTCTGTTATGATGAACATCCTACTACTCGCTTTGCACACACTTCATAGTGCTTTCATTCATTTAGCAAATGTTTTGTCATTTAATATATACCAGTCACTAGGCCAGGCACTCTCTCAGCAAATTTTAGTATTGGAGGTCTCCTATTAAATAATCTCTGGGATGTGTGGGATTTTTAGATCAGATAATTAAATTTTTTAAATTTAACTTTACGCTAGAGAATATTTACTTCTTTGTAGCTTTTTTGTCAAAACACTACTCATGTGTTACTGTCACCTGTGTGCACATTTATAAAAGGCTATCCAGTTATATCTACTCAAATATGAACCATTTTGGAAATAATCAAAGCCACGTGATCTATTGGCTCTAATGTAAGGTAAGTAGAATAAATAAATCTCTACCCCAAAGTAATTCGTGCTTCTGTTTTTCTCTGCCCTTTAAAGTTCCAGAAGCAAAATGTTCATAGGTTGAGTATTTTACAACCTTAGAACTGTGTGTGTCAGACTGAGTGTCAGACCAGCCATGATTCATCCAGCCCAAGCCACAGAGCACTGTATAGGGAGAATATGGTTATCCTTGAAAATGATGGCCTCAGAAAGCAGGATGTTATACCAGCTATGAATTAATAACAGTCTTGACTAGAAGGATTTTTTTTTTTAATCTAAAAGGATTCAGGAAGTAGTAGTTGGTTCAGTAGCATGAAGATGAACATACTGGCATTCTTTTGCTTAAGGTTTGCAGTTTCCTGGACCTTTCATTTGTCTCTCAAGAGGGCTAATCATTATGTCTGCTTTCCAGGCAGTATATAGAAAAGGATGAGGGCAAAAAGGCTGACTCACAACTTTGGTATGTGCACGTGCGCACGCATACACACGGAAATTATATATATATATATTCCCTATCTATCTATCTATCTTTCTATCTATCTATCTATATTTGGCTACTCCTGTCTGCAAAGAAGTCTGGGAAATAAAATTTTTCAGTCATTCCTGTTGCCCAAAGTTCTTTTAATAAGGAAGAAGAGAATGAGTATTGGGTAAGTAGAAGTTAAAGAAAAATTATTCAGTGACACTTGTTAAAGCATGGTAAGGAAGACTATTCAGGACCATCACCATAGATATAAGGACTACTGTAATGCGGTCTCTCAGTTGGTGAGAGAGATTGGGCCCAACTCCAAAGACAGCATGGGCAAGTGAGAATTTACAGCCAAGGAGCAGAGTCAGTGGATGAGAAATTACTAAGAGGAAACACCAGGGGTAAGGGGAAATCTGGCTAAACCAACCTAACAGGATTCTTGCTGAAGGCAGGCCAAGGTGATCAGATATCACCTGGAGGTGGGTTGAGGATGAAAAACCTGATCAGATGTCAGGGATGGGGGCAATTCTTGCTAAACTGACTTAGCAAGGTTCTTGCCTAAAACTAGGTTTTACAAGGAAGTGCATAGATGGACCTAGCAAAAGAATCAAAGCCTGACTAAAGTTTGGCCAAGCAAAGAGTCTTTGTCAAAAGCAACTAGCACTCCCTGCCATGTGTGCTCATGCACATACAACTCATGTGCTCCTCAAAACATTCCTCTCTCCCCAGAGCACATGTGAATGATTATTTATGAATTGATCTTGAGCTTTCCTGTGTATCCTTTCAGCTTATATTTTTTCTTCTGAGTTTTTAGCCCTAGTTAAGTTGCACAGTCAGTTCTCTAGAAATAGGATTGTGCAGTGGAAAGAGCACTGGACTTGCACTGAGGGGACCTGATAAATCTGGTTCCAGTCCTCTGACATCTAAGCTTCCATTTCTTCCTTCAGTTAATGGAAATGAATTACCGTCTCTGCCTGTGTTTTACAGGCTTCTTATAAGATCAGATGAGCACTTTTAATGTATGTAAAAGTGCATTGTAAACAGTGAAGCATTAAACAGTTAAATGAATGGTATTGTTATGGTGCCTGTGTTCAAAATCAAACCACTCATCTTCCCAACAGAATGAGTTATTGCTCTTGACTTCTCTTATGGCAAGTCACCAAGTCTAGACAACTCAGTCTTGTGGCTACATCTGACTCCCACCCCACATCTCTGGTTGTAATAGCCTTTGATATTATTCTCTGAGTATTTCTTCATCTTTACCATCTCTCACTTACTCACTGCCACCCCTGTTGTTCAGGCCTGTACCATACTTATCGCTTGGCTATTGCAATAGCTCTGAGTCATCTTCAGGTCCAGGTCTCCCTTCCCACCTCACATCTCTACATATTTCTAGACAGCCCTCATTTTTAGTGAATATAGTATACTATGAGATTGCCTTATCATAATTTAGTAAATATTTTTCTGCTTTGGGGCATTAGGTTGTTTACATTTTTTGTTGTTATAGTGCGGTAGTAGACATTTGTGTGTGTGTATGTGTATGCTATACATAGCTCATGATTAATTATTTGTTACAGTAAATTCCTATAACATGAGTTACTGAGATAATGAACAGTTCTTTCATTTTCCCAGTTGTTTCCCAAAGGGTGATTCCAATTTATATGCCATGAACAATAGAATACTATTTATCATGAATATATTATAGCTTTTCATAGTGTAGGGATCAAAATATGCCACCCCCAAATATGCCACTTTGGTACATTGATTATTTTGGGTAAAAGGCATTGAAAAGGCCGGGCACAGTGACTCACCCCTGTAATCCCAGCAGTTTGGGAGGCTGAGGTGGGTGGATCACAAGGTCAAGAGATCGAGACCATCCTGGCTAACATGGTGAAACCCCGTCTCTACTAAAAATACAAAAATTAGCTGTGCATGGTGGTGCGTGCCTGTAGTCCCAGCTACTTGAGAGGCTAAGGCAGGAGAATCGCTTGAACCCAGGAAGCAGAGGTTGCAGTGAGCCAAGATTGCACCACTGCTTTCCATCCTGGCGACAGAGCAAGACTCCGTCTCAAAAAAAGAAAAAAAGGCCTTGAAAAACAGCAGATGCAAGCTCATTTTGAGCTCCCTTTTTCTTCCCAAAAGCAGGAGGTAAAACTTCCATGTAAAAGTTGCCCTCCCTGTACCAGGAACAAGGAAGACATTCGTGTAACCAAAGATGGGTAATAAAGGCTGAGAGAAATCTGTACTAACAAACCTTGTTAAACCAACCTTTATCTTCCCAGTCACTTTTCCACAATTAACTATACTCATCCAACTTCTTTGTCTTGTCACATTTTCAAAATTTACTACTCTTTGCCCAACCTACTATGTAGATGTTAAGCTCTAACTGCTTCTTTCGGTCTTCATTTTTCTTGTGAGTGCTCCCATGTACATGTAAAAATTTCTGAATAATGTTTGTATGCGTTTCCCTGTTAACCTGTTTTATGTCAGTCTCAGCTAAAGACTTTAAGAGGTTAGAGGAGAAATTTGACCTTCCGTCCAAGTAGCCTACAGCAAAACTTTAAAAACATATAATAAAAAAATGTGGGTGTTCATTTTCATACACGCGGAATCCAGGCATACCAAGTCCAGGAAGATTTGGTGCACTGCAATATAGGTAACCTTGTACTTAGATTTATAGGCCCGTTGGAATGGATGAAGAACTTGAATGCAAAGTTGCTGTACATGTCAAAAGTGAAAAACACAACAAAAAGCAACCATCTCAAGGAAAAACAGAAAACTGTATTCTTGGTCACATAATGTTATCCTTTACAGGGCTCTTGACCATGTAGAGGTCACCTGAAGATTAACCAGGGGCTGCTTTTCAGTGAGACTAAGGGTGCCTTCTCTTCCTCACTGCACGCACTCCCTGACTCTCCTGCCTTTCCCCTCTGAGCATCCACACTGACCTCCTCACTTAGAATGATGACTGTGTAGAAGGTAACAGATTGTTCTCAAATGTCATCTGCCAAGGGCTTAGAGCCTGCTGACTTTCACCGAGGATTTAAGAAGGGATTCCAAGTTTTTGTCCTTGTCTGAGAAAGGAGGCCAAACTGATTTAAGTTTTCAGTTTCTTTAAAAACAAGCCTTACCTTTAGACAAACACAAATTACTCAAGTTCTTTGTTGATTCCTTCCCTATCCCTCTTCCTTTTATCATAGAGAAGAAGGTTGGGTGAGAGAAGAATTTGGACTATTTATGAATTTTTCTTAATTTTTTGAATTAAGTGTAATTATAGATAAAGTAACTAAAATAGAGGGTTAGCTGATTGTTCTTGAGAATAATAAATATATGTTTTGAGGGTTAGAGAGTATGAAGCATTTTTTAAACCTCCCAAAAAACTTGCCATCTTAAGATGTCTTTAAAAGAGAAACTTGCTTGTTCTTTTATTCAAAAAATACTAATCTTTGCTATCCTATCCAAGATTAATATTTTATGATTCTGTGACATTTATTTAAATAGTAAGTTACAGTGTTGGTTTGTACAGCTCTTCTGTACTGTTTATAGATGCAGTTGAAACCAAGGATTAATATTGATTGCCATCTAAGTACATCTTTTATCCTTTTAAAATTGCAGTAAAAATAATCTTTCCCGCTCCCCGGTTGACTGCTATATTGACTCAGTAGTCTTTCTAGCATTAACCTATGATATAACAAGTAGAATTGTTGCTGACTGCAGCAACTCTAGTTGTTCAAGAGTAGTTCCCATCAGCATTTCTTACATAATCCTCTACTTAGGAAGTAGTGTTTTCCAAAAAATCACACCTTCTAAAATTTAAAGATGTAGTTGGAAAGCCTTTTTTAACACTGAAGTTTCATTTTTGACATTGAATATTGTAAATAACTACCAAAATTTAAACACTTAAAATTTAGTATGAGAAAAGTCATTTAAGAATTAGGTCTTTTCACCTGCACTCATGTGTTTACCACAGCATTATTCACAATAGCTAAGAGATGGAATCTGCCTAGGTGCCCACTAATGGTGAATTGAATAAAGAAAATATGATACACACACACACACACACACACACACACACACACACACACACCATGGAATACTATGCAGCCATAAAAAAGAATGAAATCATTTCCCTTGCAGCAACATGGATGCAGATGGAAGCCATTATCTTAAGTTAATTAATGCAGGAACAGAAAGCCAAATACCACAAGTTCTCACTTATAAGTGTGAGCTAAACATCAAGTACACACAGACATAAAGAAGGGAATAATAAACACTGGAAACTCTAAAAGAGAGGAGGCAGGGAGAGGAGCAAGGGTTAAAAAACTACCTGTTGAGTACTGTGGTCACTATTTGGGTGACAGGTTCAGTAGAAACCCAAACCTTGGCATTGTACAATATACCCATGTAACAAACCTGCACATATACCCCTGGATCTAAAAAAAGAAAAGAATTAGGTCTTTTGAGGTCATATGTGTATAGAAACAGCAGTTAATGATGTATATACATCATTGTAATTGTAGAGAATGATTTACCATGATAAAAACAATATTAGCTATTTTTTTCTCCATATTGTATGAAAAAACTTGATAGTTTTCTATCTATTGCTCTATTCATTTCTCTTTCTAGGTGAACATGTCAAACCTTTTATGCCAGAGAAAGCAAAAGAAATTATCATGTCTTTACAACAACCTGCAATCTTCTGTAACATGGTGTTTGATTGGCCAGCACGACACTGGGATGCTAAATACCTTTCGGAGGTCCTTCATGGCAAACGGATACGATTCAGAATGGGGATGAAAAGCATGAGCACAGGTATGACTATAGGTAATCACCATCATAATGTCTCTTCAGGAGCATCCCTGCATTCTCAGCAGTGGCCTCCTGATCTCTTGAGAATCCTTTCTAATCCTTTTTTTTTTGACCATTCACTGTACATACAGGAATATTTTATTGGAAGGTTTGGAAAACAGTTTGGCTTAAGTGTTTTTTGTTTTTGTCTATATAAACTATAGACAAAACAGTCTATAGTTTGTGACCCAATACAAAATGTATTTGTTCATGTATCTTATATGTATATTGCTAGACATTATTGTGGTTCATTAAATGTTAGACACTTAATAAATAAATATTTGTTAATGTGCTCTTATTTATGTTCCTATTAGACCAATCCTAATCTAATAGTGCCTTCCACTTTTTACTCAAGTAGAATGTGTCCTTTTATTTGTGGCTTCAGGCACTATTTATAGGTGTATCATTACTTGGTTGTAGTTTTATCCCTCTGCTTTATTGACTGACTGACCTGTTTTGCATTGCACAAACATGAACCATATGTAAAGCTCGCTCTTTTATTCTCTTAAGCAAATAGATTTTGCCTCTTCTTTTCTGAAGACATAACATTTTGATTTGTTTGCCCTATTTTCAGATAAAGCAACTACCATTAACTCTAAAATTTAGATAATTTACCATTAACTCTAAAACTACTGTTTCTAATCTAAGAGAGTCTATAATCATTTTCTGGTGTTTACCTTATATTTCAATATGGGTAAGTTTGGTAGTCTAGAATTTCAGTTTTTTTAAGCATTGAGGTAAAGTGGCTTATTAATATCTATTAACAGCTCAGGAGAACTAGAAAAGTCCCCAGCTTCCCTTCCTGCTGCTCCAACCTGCTTTCTCTCATTTCGACCTTGTAGCATTGCTGACAGAATTATTTAGTTTTTGGTGTCTGGAACCCCTTTGTACTCCTGTGACAGATGTAGCATGTTGAATATACCTGGAACTCTTTGTCATCTCATTATAATCAAAGATCAAACTGTTTAAAATTTAATCTTAGACCAGCAGCAATAACATAAAAATCAAATTGTGCCTTTTCCTTGTTGATTTTAGTCAAAGAACTCTGCCTCTCATTGAAGTGTCTGTTAGATACTAATTTGGATAAAAATAGAAATAGTAATTTTTTCACATTCTGGTTAGATTCCAAGTACAATACTACCAATAGCTAACATTTATTTAAAGCTGTTGTTTCAGGCACTGTTGTGAATACTTTGCACATACGGTATTAGCTTTCTGAATCTTCCTAAAACCTTAGGACAGTGCTGCTATTATCCCATTTTATAGATGAGACACAGTAATTTGACATTTTCAAGTTAATACTTAAGCACAAAAAAAAGGGAAATAACTCTCTGAGGTTGTGAGAAATGACTCTGAGCTTTTAGAAAGACAGTGTTCTTTTTTATTAAATAAAATCTACATAACATAAAATTTAGTATTTTAGCTATTTAAAAGTATGCAATTCATTGGTTGTTAGTATAGTCACGATGTTGTACAACCATCACTACTATCTAATTCTGAAATATTGCTATTATCCCATGAAGAAGCCCAGTACCCATTAAGGCATCATTTTCCATTCTGCCTTACTGCAGGCCCTCGCAGCCACTGATTTACTTTCTGTGTCTATGAATTTGACTACTTAGAATATATCATATAAGTGGAATCATTCAATATTGGCCCTTTTGTGCCTGGCTTCTTTCATTTAGTGTGTTTTCAAGGTTCATCCATGTTGTAATATGTGTCAGTACTTCAGTTCTTTTTATTGCCAAATAATATTCTGTTGTACGAATATGTACATTTTATTTATCTATTCATCAGTTGATGGACATTTGGGTTGTTCCATTTTTTGGCTATTACAAATAATGCTACTATGAACATTCATGTACAAGTTTTTGTGTGGACATGTATTTTCATTTCTCTTGGAGTAGAATTACTGGGTCATACAGTAATTCTGTGTTTAACATTTTAAGAAACCGTTTTCCAAAGCAGCTGCACCATTTTATATTCTCACCTTCAATGTATGCGAGTTCCAGTTTGTTCCACATCCTTGCCAACACTCCATTTTAAAAATTATAGCTATTCTAGGCCGGATGCAGTGGCTCACACCTGTAATCCCAGCACTTTGGGAGGCCAGGGTAGGCGGATCATGAGGTCAGGAGTTTGAGACCAGCCTGGCCAACATGGTGAAACTGTCTCTACTAAAAGTACAAAAAACAAAGAAAAAAATTATAACTATTCTAGTGTATGGGAAGTATTATTATAGTTTTGATTTGTGTTTCCCTAATGACTAATAATGTTGAGCATCTTTTTATGTGTGTATTGGCCATTTGTATATCTTCTTTGGAAAAATGTCTGTTCAAATCCTTTGCCCATTTTCTAATTGTTTTTGTCTTTTTATTATTGAGTTATAAGAGTTCTTTATATATTCTGGATACTACCCTTAGTAAGTATACAACTTGCAAATGTCCCACTACTCAGAGATAACCACTAGTTATATTTTGAGGTAGGCCCATGTAGGCCTTTTGTATTTTAAAATAAAGTTATATTAATTTTCACAGCTTGCTTTTTTTTTTCTTTTACTCTGAGCAGCTTCTCTTGAGATTGTATGATTTTTCAATGGCTACCTAATATTTTATTGTTTGGTAGTATCATAATTTATTTTAAAGTTTTGATGACTTAGATTGCTTACAAGTTTTAAATTTTAAAAAGACTGTAGTGAACATCTTTGCAAACAAATTTTGTCAAAGTTTCTGATTACTTCCTTAGGATTGATTCTTAGGAGAGTTACTGGATCAAAGGGTATGACATTATCATCATTAGCAGCACTATCTGTGAAGCTCCTTACACCAGAACCTCTGAGTCATTCTGATGGCTTGTCTTGAGTGGTGTCTTGTGACTCAGTGACTTACATCCTAAATATCTAGCATCTGCCTGCTTCTGTCTGTCTCCACAGCTGTCCTCTAGTGGGCATTACCTCGCTCACTCTCTCTCACCTCCATAGTTGTACGGCCTCATCCTAGTCTGTCTGCACCCCTTGCCCTCCCTTCCCACACCATTCCTCATACTGAAGCCAGAGACGACTTTTAGGAAAACAAATCTAATCTTATTTCTCTGCTTAAAACACTTAAATGGCTTCCAGTTACGCTTAGGCTAAAGACCAAAATGTCCATTGTGGTGTGGAAGGCCCAGCATCATTTCTATCCCTGAGCTCAGGCCAGACAAGCATTTTTCTGTTTCTGTATTTCGAGGGCTTTGTTTCTTCCCACTTCAGGACCTTTGCATGTGTATGTAGTTCCCTGTGTCTAGCCTCTCTTTTCTCACTTCCCTTTCCCCCAACTTTACCTAATTAATTCATCGCCTTCTGTCAGATCTTAGCTTAAATGTCATTTTTCCTGACAAATCTATCCTTCCCCATATCACAAATCAGGTGTGACTATTCAATTACCTCAGAACACTTTGTGTTTCTTAGTAACACTTAGCACAGTTGTAATCACATGGTTGTATAATTACCTGTTTAAAGTCTCTTCCCCTCAAGAAGGTCACTTCTGTGAGGGCAAGGGCCACGTCTCATCATAGGCTGAGCACCTAATGGGCATTCAGTTTGTGAAGTGAAAGAATGAAAGGCTTTGAAACATATGGCTAAGGGCTTGCACGAAGGTGGTTTCTATTTACATTCTTTTCAGAACATGTGAGGGTTCCTGTTTTGCTACTCCTTGGCCAAAACTGAAATTTATCTTAAAAATCTTTCAGGCTGGGGATGGTGGCTCATGCCTGTAATCCCAGCACTTTGGGAGCCTGGGGCAGGAGGATTGCTTGAGCCCAGGAGTTCAAGACCAGCCTGGCCAACATAGCAAAACCCTGTCTCTACAAAAGGTACAAAAAAATTATCTGGGCATGGTGGCGTGCACCTGTTGTCCCAGCTACCCGAGAGATTGAGATGGGAGGATCACCTGAGCCTGGAAGGTCATGGCTGCAGTCAGCTGTGATCACGCTACTGCACTCAAACCTGGGAGACAGAGTGAGGCCCTGTTACATGGTTACATGAAAAATGTTATTTCTTTTTTTTTTTTTTTTTTTTT
>NW_016816842.1:2991348-2999683 GCF_001698545.2 Rhinopithecus bieti
TGCACGCCTGTAATCCCAGCTCTTTGGGAGGCTGAGGCATGAGAACCACTTGAACTCGAGAGGCAGGGGTTGCAATGAGCCAAGATAGTGGCACTGCACTCCGGCCTGGACCACACAGTGAGACTCTGTCTCAAAAAAAAAAAAAAAAAAAAAAAAAAAAAAACACACACACACACACATTTATTTGATTGCTAGTGATATTGAACATATGTTCATGTTTATTAGTAATTTGTGTTTTTTTCTGATAATTGTTCTTTGACTATTTCCTTATTGGGATTTTAGGGTTTAAAAAATTTTTTGAATTCTTTATATATTATGAAGATTGTGGCATGGCACAGCGACTCACACCTATAATCCCAGCACTGTAGGAGGCCTAGAAAGAAGGATCACTTGAGGCTGGGAGTTCCAGAACAGCCTGGGCAACAGAGCAAGACCCTGTCTCTAAAAAAAAAAAAAAAAAATTGTTTTAATTAGCCGGGTGTGATGGTGCACACCTGTAGTCTTAGCTACTCAGGAAGCTGAGGCAGGAGGATTGCTTAAGCCCAGCAGTTCAAAGTTCTGACCACGCCACTGCCCACCAGCCTGGGCAACAGACTGAGACCCTGCCTCTAGAAATAAAAAAAATAAATAAAACAGATGCAAAAAAAGAAGATTGTGTTGTTAACTAATAAGCTTCCTAGTTATTGTTTGCTTTCTCATTTTAGCTTCACAGTTTTATATTTGTATGTAATCAAATAATGCTTTATTAACATTTTATTTTCATTTAACTTTAGAAATTCCTTCTTTATCCTGAAAATAGAGAAATATTCTAATAATTTTTTTCTAATTGATTAATGATTTCTTTTTTACATTTAACTATCCATTTCTTACTTATTTTGTTATATGGTATTCAATGAATTTTTTAATACAAATAGCTAAATTTGGAAATTTTATTCCAATACTATTTACTGAATATTTCTTTTTTACCCTACTGACTTTGGAAATCACCTTTATTATGTTACTATATTCTTGTATATTCCAGCATCAGTTTTTGGGCCACGTATTAAGCTACCAGTTTGGGGGCCAGTAAAACAGTTTTAAAACATGCTTTTAGTACTGGTATGTATTTTAATATTTGAATATATAGTTCATCCTCCCTAATTACTCTTTTTTCTTAGATATTATTGAATTTTATATATCTAAATGAACTTTAGAGTTACACAAAGTTCTCACTGTAAAGAGACCTGTTGGAATTTCAAATGAAAATTGATTAAGCTCTATAATTAATTAATCCCATTGTTATAATACTGTATCTTCCTACACAGGAACATGTTATCTTTACTTATGAAGTCTATTTGGGTCTCAGTAAAGTGATTTATAGTTTTTATATAGGTCTACAGATTCCTTAAAATATTGTAAATTTGTTATAGCTGTTACAAAGGAAATATTTTTGCCTGTTGTACAACAGTTTTCTAACTGGTTGTCACTGGTCATAGAGGAAAGCCATTTGTTTCTGTGTGTTTATATTGTGTGCACCTACTAGTTAGCCTGGGTAGTTTTGTGTTGTTGTTGTTTTTTTTTTTTTTTTTTTTGAGACGGAGTCTTGCTCTGTCACCCAGGCTGGAGTGCAGTGGCCGGATCTCAGCTCACTGCAAGCTCCGCCTCCCGGGTTCCCGCCATTCTCCTGCCTCAGCCTCCCGAGTAGCTGGGACTACAGTCGCCACCACCTCGCCCGGCTAGTTTTTTGTATTTTTTAGTAGAGACGGGGTTTCAGCGTGTTAGCCAGGATGGTCTCGATCTCCTGACCTCATGATCCGCCCGTCTCGGCCTCCCAAAGTGCTGGGATTACAGGCTTGAGCCACCGCGCCCAGCCAGTTTTGTGTTGTTTTGTGGGTTTTCTAGTTAGACAGGCATATGATTTTAAAAGTAAGGATAACTTTGTTTCCTCTCTGTTGAGTATATTTCTTATTTCTGTTTTAGATCTTAGGTCTTGGTTAGAATTTTTCTAGAATACTTGAATTAGAAGTGTTAATAATTGGCATTTTTGAATATCATGTGTTCCTTAGTTTATTTTAGGAAGCAGATAGAGAACATCACATAGCATTTTGGATCAGATTTGTTTCCCAAGATACGTGCTCAGTGGCAGTGTTGTATCTCAGTTGGCAGTAAATTTGGCAAGCAGTTGTAGAAATAATCCTGAACATCTGAAAGCAGGGGGATAGAGTGATCAAAAGACGTGTTTAGAGTTTAGGCATCATGTATTATTTCTTATTTGTAAGATGATGAAAGTTTAACAAAATGGAGAAATAGTTGTTATCCTGTTGTGCAAAAACTATTTTAGGACCCCTTTTTATAATAATTAAAAGCAAGCTCAGCTTGTACACTACTGCCAAATCCTGACCTCAGTTGCGCTTCTTACCTAGCACTCTACTTTACAGTAAGTAGGATGAACATTATAGTTGCCTAGACTACTTCAACATTAAATGAAAGAATCTTGGTAAAATTAGAAAGGAATGATTTCATTGCATAAGACAAACTAAGAATAACAACTGTACTACCCAGAAAGAAATTGTAATTATAACAAAATCAGAGCAGTACCTTTGATGATGCTACTACCAGGAAAGAGTGAAAAAATTCTATTTTGAAATCATTATGGAAATGAAAAGATCTGTCATTTTCATTCATTCCATTCATGATAATTTTCCCCTGACAGTAACAGTTCTCATATGTAATTTTTACATTTTTAGATTTAACATTTTTTAACGTGCAGAGCTTGCTATAACAGAAAATGGAGTCTTCTAATGAGGCCAGGTTCTGGGGGCTGCAAATCAGGCTTGCCTGAGATAACTGGCCTCAACAGAAAAGTCCTGCTTAGTCTACCCCAGGGGCAAGTAGCTCATTTAATGGCTTTAGTATTCAGTTGGATTGAATTCTAGGAAGTGAAAACTCCTAAGACGGTATAATATGTTTAGGCTTACAGTGGAGTTACTTAAATCTTTTAGAAATGAATCCTATTTCCCAGAGTCATACAGCTTTCTTGCCACATGCACTTTTGTTTGTCAAAATTAAACTTTATGTACTTCTGTGCTTTTATGGTAAATTTTTTATGAAGTTGATAAATTTTTTGTTTTTTGTTTTTGTTTTTGTTTTTGTTTTGAGACAGGATCTCACTGTGTCACCCAGGCTGGAGTGCAGTGGCACAGTCTCTACTCACTGCAGCCTCAACCTCCAGGGCTCAAGTGATCCTCCTGCCTCAGCTGCCTGAGTAGCTGGAACTACAGGTACATACTACCACACCTGGCTAATTTTTTTGTATTTTTTATAGAGACAGGGTTTCACCATGTTGCCCAGGCTAATCTCAAACTCCTGGGCTCAAGCAGTCCTCCCACCTCAGCCTCCCAAAGTGCTGAGATTATAGGCATGTGCCACTATGCCTGGCCAATGTTGATATGTTAAGAGTTTATGTATATCGATTGTTTACTATGTGCCAGGCATTAAGTGCTTTACAAAAATTGTTAAAATTTAAATAGTTCTTGAATATGTATATTTTAATCTTTTAGATAAATGTGCCCTAGTTAAGTTCTCTTGCTTCTCAAAGTGAGGTGACAAGTTAAAGTGGATGAATTAGGATGATTCGTTGACATACACCCTGTCTCTGTTATCTCTCTGCCATTCTGTGGCTTAGGAAAAAGAAGGGAAAGGAAAAAGATGATTGGGTAATTCTAAGCAGTTACAGGCAGAAACGTAGAGAAAAGATAAAAGCTGTTGAAAGAAGAATATTCATATTCTTCTTGCTACTGATTCAGCTGACTTTTAAAGGGTTCCAAGTAAATATATGAATGGATAAGAAGTACTAATAATAGTGCCTAACACTGTCTGGGCACGGTGGCTCATGCCTGTAATCCCAGCGCTTTGGGAGGCCTAGGTGGGCAGATCACTTGAGGCCAGGAGTTCAAGATTAGCCTGGCCAACATGGCGAAACCCCATCTCTACTAAAAAATACAAAAATTAGCCAGGCGTGGTGGCACATGCCTCTAGTCCTAGCTACTTGAGAGGCTGAGGCGGGAGGATGGCTTGAACCCAGGAGGCAGAAGTTGCAGTGAGTCGAGATTACACCACTGCACTCCAGCCTGTATGACGAGCAAGACCCTATCTCAAAACAAAAACAAAAAATAAAAAATAGTGGTGAACATTTACTGAAATCTGCTGTGTCAAGCACTGTGCTAACTGATCTACATCACATCTTGAAAAGATTTCATGTTTTGTAAAGGAAGTCATAATCAGATTTCTTAAATATTAACTTCCTATGTTCATTTAAGTTGCAAAAATAAAATTAATTTCATCATTCTTTTAGAAGAATAGTCTGTGTCAATCCAAGACTCCAATCTTGACTCATTGGGGTCATGCCCATAATAGCAAGCCACTGTGGACAGATAAGATACCTTTTCTTGAAGCTTTCCTGATCAACCCTCATCTCTAGTGATCTTTGCCTTTTCCAAGTGTCAGCAGCATAAAATTTTGCATTTAACTATATGGTGCCTCAAGTTTTTATTTACTAAATCCTCAAGTTTCGATTACTAAATCTACTCATAGGGTAGTCTTTAATCTTAAGGTTAAAACTGTGCTTTATACTTTTATGTTTAATCCTGAGTATTGTGAATTTTGTAAATGGCTCTAATTATATAATAAGTACAAATTAACTTTTAAATTTTTTAATTAATTTTTTTTTTTGGAGGTGGGGTTTTGCTCTGTTGCACAGACTGGTCTCAAATTCCTGGCCTCAAGCCATCTTCCTGCCTCAACCTCCAGAGAAACTAGGATTACAGGCATACACCACCACATCTGGCTCAAAACGAATTTTTAGTTAGTCTTCAAAGTTAACGTTTTGGTTGAAATCATCTTTATTTTTTAAAAAACAACAATAATTAGGAAATGTGTTCATTATACATTTAAAGTTGCATTCTCTTACATTGCAGTTCCTCAGTTTGAAACTACATGTAGTTATGTAGAAGCTACACTCGAAGAGTTTCTGACCTGGAACTGTGACCAGTCTAGTATTTCTGGACCATTTAGAGATTATGACCATTCCAAGTTCTGGGCTTATGCTGACTATAAATATTTTGTCAGTCTATTTGAAGACAAGACAGATATTTTCCAGGTAAGTCAGAACCTTCCTTCTAATCTTGGTAGGGATTTGTTTTTGAGAAAAGATCACAAATTAGAATCTCCCTGGCACCTTCTCTGCCTTTTTCTCTCCTAAGTAATCGCCATGAGTCTTGGATATTTCACCCACTCAAACCGCCAGATTTGCTGAAGAGAAGGAAGTGTACCATTTGGCTCACACAGATGAGCAGGCTTCCTTGTTTTCCTACTCCCAAACTTCCTATATACCCTCCTTTGCTTTTAAACAGTGCTTGAGTCGGTTTGGAGTATGTTAGAAGCATAGATTGTATGTAAAACTTCATTGCCTCCTGACCTCCCTGTAAGTTCTTGTCCCGTCAGTGAGGCAGATGAAAGCATAAACCTGATTCTGTGAAGAAGCATTCCTTGGGCTGCTGCTGCAATTTCTACCTGCTCTAGGGGTTTTGGACAGCTGTTTTATCTGGCAGTTCATGGCCTGAGGCAGAGAACATTTGGTTTCCAGTATCTGGTAGTGGAAGCCCTATAGAAGTGTGGGAGTGACTTGCAGAAGTAAAATTATGGAAGTTCTTTGCTGTATGTTGACATAACTGACAACAGAGTTTCCAGACCATATCCTCTTTTCTTTTAAGTGTTTTCTAACTTAAACTGGCAGTTTATTTTGTGAGATAATTTGGAAACTCTCTGCTCTTGTTTCCATGTGTGTCTTAGGTGTGGGGCAGGAATGGGAGCCATTCCAGAGGCTGTTTGGAGGACTCTGCCTTGCCCCCACTCAGGCCAAGCCTCCAGAGTCCTTCTTCCTGACCCTTCTTTGTGGAGAGAAATATTTCACCATCCCTGCAGGCTGTTCACCTCTTTTCCTCTCTGCCACCACCCACTCTCTGGACTTGGCTTTCATAGGCTGATAGTTCTTTGGCTCCTCAGTAATTTTCCATTCAGTATATATTTTTCTTTTTTATGTTGAGTCAAGATGTAAATGCTGATGTTAACATAGGTATTATAATAGATCCTCCCATCTCAGCCTCCCGAGTTGCTGGAAGTATAGGAATGTGCCACTGCGCCTGGCTTAATTTTGCTTTTTTATAAAAAAAAAAAAGAAAAAATGTGTCAACTTGCCCCATAGTTTTGTTGTTGTTGTTGTCGTTGTTGTTTTGAGATGGAGTCTCTGTCACCCAGGCTGGAGTACAGTGGCGCAATTTCAACTCCCTACAACCTCTGCCTCCCAGGTTCAAGCAATTCTCCTGCCACAGCCACTGCCCACCCCCTAACCCCAGTAGCTGAGATTACAGGTGCCTGCCACCACGCCCAGCTAATTTTTGTATGGTTTTGTAGAGACAGGGTTTCACCATGTTGGCCAGGGTGGTCTCGAACTCCTGACTTCAAGTGATCCACCAACCTAGGCCTCCCAAAGTGCTGGGATTACAGGCATGAGCCACTGTACCCGGCCTGTCATTGTTGTTAGTTGAGAATGTATTTTCATTCTCTTACCCATGAAAGAAATGCATAGGTTTTAAAAACATTCAGTAAATGACTCTGAATTCAAAGTCAATACCAAATCTACTATTTACTCATTTTTAAATGATAATTTTAAGGTAGATGTTTTTTCTTACAACCTTAATTGTGGTCACTTTATGGTTCTTTAATTATGGAACTTATAGATTTCATAGTTAACTTTAAAAGTGTTTTGTTATGTTTCTCATACCCACCCCCCACCACTCTGTAAATTAGACTAGTACTTTACTCCATATTTCAGGTAAAATATTGCTTAATAGTAACATTGATCAAGTACTTACTTTTGGGGGGGGGTTTCTAATGTTTTAGATTTATAATCCTCAAAGTAACTCTATGATTTAATAATTATCCCCATTTTAAGAAAAATGAGACCCAAAGAGGTTCAGTAAACCTTTTCTAAGATTGTACAACTAGGAAGGGGTAACCCAAATAGTCTGCCTTCAGAGCTTTAGCTACTCCAGAGCTTTAATGACTACTGTGCCTACAGAGGGTGTGCATACATTCAGTCCTGTTGGGACTCTCTGTCCTGAGTCTAGGCTCACTCTGCCTTGAATGAGTCTCTGATCTGACCCCATTAGTAGTTCTGTCTCATCCCAGGCAAGGCAGCACTGAGCAGTATGTGACCTGTCCATTAAGTGCGGATATAAAGGGCAGCCTTTTTGGCAATGTGCTGGAATTCTAACTGAGTCCTTATAAAATCTGATATTTTGAGTTGAATGAGTTTTCTGTCAGCTCATTATGGCAATTAATTCTGCTATGAATAACCACGTCCATTAGGATTACATCACCTTTTGTCTAAAAATTTTCTGGGCACTAAGTCTTCTTACATCACAAGTACCTATGTTGGTTTAATTCATTCAGCCACCAAGTCTTATTACTTGCCGTTTCAAGCTTTCTTATGTCTGTCATAAAATGGTGGGTAGTTAAGCATTAAAATGGGTACATTTTAAAAATGTTTATTAATTTATTTAAAATGACACAACCCACTATATGTTAACATAATAATGTTTTTAAGAAAATAACTGTATTCAAAAAATTTTCAATGTCATCAGAGGGATGGATTGTTGTACATTTTGGCATGTCTCCTTGATGTCTGGCTGTAAGAAGACAGCTGGATTCTCTGCTTCTCCATTCAAGCTATTGCAATTTGTTGGTTTGTTTAAAGTATATGAAGAAAATTTTGCCTCACACACATATGAAACTGAAAAAGGGAGGAGTATTTATTAATAACAGCCTTTTCAGATAGTTGTGGATTGTTTTTATACCACACCACACTTGATGAGGGGTAGTTTCTTAAAGGTTCATTAGTTGCAATATAAAATCTGAACCTATAATGAATGAACTCTGTACCCTTATAATAAAATCCATTGGTCTGTCTTGCACAGAATGGATCTTATGTAATGTTATCATGGACCATTTGGAAAATACTGGTTTACTGAATTATGTAGATCTTCCAAATGTTGACACATTTTCAGTATACTTGACACATTTCATTATTCAAAAAGTCACATTTGTTAATACCACAGTTCTTATCAGAAAAAAGTATTAAACTAAAGAGCTTCTGCACAGCAAAAGAAACTACCATCAGAGTGAACAGGCAACCTACAGAATGGGAGAAAATTTTTGCAATCTACTCATCTGACAAAGGGCTAATATCCAGAACCTACAAAGAACTCAAACAAATTTACAAGAAAAAAACAAACTA
>NW_016816842.1:3000881-3014543 GCF_001698545.2 Rhinopithecus bieti
AGGATGGTCTCGATCTCCTGACCTCGTGATCCGCCCGTCTCGGCCTCCCAAAGTGCTGGGATTACAGGCTTGAGCCACCGCGCCCGGCCAATGGTATTTCTTAAAAGCAGTACCCTAATTGATCAGCAGTGTAAGATGATAGTGACCAACTTATTATTTTTAAATTGGTAAATAAAGAATAAAATACAAAAAAAAAAAAAAAGAAAAGAAAAAAGTGTTAGGAAGCTTTCAGGCTCATGTATTTCTTTTTCTCTTTTTTGAGACAGTCTGACTCTGTCGTCTAGGCTGGAGTGCAATCACATGATCTTGGCTCACTGCAACCTCCGCCTCCTAGGTTCAAGCAATTCTCCTGCCTCAGCCTCCCGAGTAGCTGGGATTACAGGAGTATACTACCATGCCCGGCTAAATTTTAGATTTTTAGTAGAAATGGTGTTTCACCATGTTGACCAGGCTGGTCTCGAACTCCTGAACTCAAGTGATCTGCCTGCTCAGCCTCCCAAAGTGCTGGGATTGCAGGCATGAGCCATCATGCCCAGCCCAAAATGTAACTTTTAAAATAATATAATTAATTATAATTACTCTCCAAAACTTACAAAGGATAAATATTTCAATCCAAATTTCAAACAGCCCCTTAAATTGACATTGTATATTAACAATTGTCTGAGTTTCTTTTCCTTAGAAAATTACCTTAGGTACGTAAACAGAAAAGAGGTAATTTACTCTCTACCCACCGATAGGCTCGATAAACACCTTAATTCTTACATTCCAACTTGTCTCATCAGAAAGCATCACTGGCCATCAGACGCCATTATTCATTATCAAATCACCTGCCTCAATTTCAACATGCTCTCATAGCTATGTTTTAAAGTCCAAGACATGTTACAACTCTTCTTCCATCTACTGTATTTTGGGAATCTTGTGTCCTGGTGACTTAACAAGGCCTCTGACCTTCAGTAGCCAATTCAAATCACCATGTCAAATGGAATCTACCTGAGAAGCATTCTTGGGGCAAAATTCCTTTTATTACATGTTGATTCTTAACAACTTCAATTATGATGATACTTAATGATAATTGCAAAAGGTAAAACCTGTCATTCTTGCCTAATGAGTCTGAAAGAAAGAAATTTTGTTTTGTACTGTCACAAATTCCCTACCTTTCTAGGAAAGTAGAGAACAAAATGTTCAAAACAAATGCTTTATTTAGATTAGTCAGTGATATGATGTATAACTAAAAAATAATAAGATTAATTTTATTTGCTATACACAAAAGTCAGTTAAGTGTCAAAATCATACTTTCAGGCCATCTTGAGGCTATAGTATATTTTCCAATCGTACCAGTATATTTATCAATATACATATTTTTCATAGCTGAATTTAATTTGTGGAAGAAAAGAGTTAATGGGAGGAAACTTCAAGCAGAGGCTGTAAGTAAAAACTTACAAAACTAGTAGAGAGCCAGGGAGATTAAGAATTTCTTACCAAGGCTGACAAATGCTACACTGACTAACTAGAAGCCACAGAGAATTTGACAAAGGTGAAGCTAGGGGTTTAAGTCAAAACATTCTCTGAGGGGTCCTAAAGACCCAGAGAAATATCAAAACAAAAAATGGTAAGAGTAGGAAAAAATCCACTTATGTAATCATTCAAATACCTATTATGTATTCAGCAGTATGTTAGCAGTTTGCAGGAATAAGAAATTATAAAATATAGCCCAAAGAGCTTACAATATTGTTAAAGGAACAGGACAGAAACGTTCTGTGTCACTTACCATTTAAATAGTAATCCAAATAAAACATATAGGAAGGAAGGCAAGGGGCAGATGGATATGGATACAAGCGGTTGAGAAGGTTTCATAGCCAAGGCTGAACCTGAGCCAGGCCCTAAAACAGAGAACTTTAACAGGCAGAAATTGAAAGGGGCATGAGCAGAGGCCAGAAGGTAAGAGAGAGCATAGGTCAGTGGGGAGACTGGACAGGGCCTTACGCAGAGCAGACAGGTGGCGTCAGCCATACTTGGGAGGGTCTTAAATGCTATCATTATATAATTTCAAGTTATAAAAAGTTTGTGAACATGATTAAAGTAGTTTAATTTTAATCTGGAGTATGACTTAAAATGCATTTTCATAAGAAACTGTTTTAGAATTACTTAGAGGAGGAGTCAGAACAGAAAAACATAGAGTAATTACAGTGGTGATGTTGTAAACCAGAGTGGCCCATAGACCCCTGGGGGTCCCTGACAACCTTTCAGAGGATCTTTGAGATTAAAGTTATTTTCATAATACTTCTAAGATGATATTTGCTTATTTCACAGTGTTGACATTTGCACTGATGGTACAAATGCAATGGTGAGCAAAACTGTTAGTGTTGAGACAGTGGGACCAAAGTGTACTAATAGCATTGTATTAAAAACACACACACACACACAGCTTTATTGGGGTATAACTGATATATAATAAACAGCATATATTTAAGGTGAACAGTTTGATTTTTACATATACATACACCCAAGAAATTATCACCACATTCAAGATGACAAACATTTTGATCATGTCCAAAAGTTTCCCAGTGTTCCTTCATAACCTGTCTCTCCCTACACCCTCATTCTCAGACACCACTGATGTAGTACTTTCTGTCACTGCAGGTTAGTTTGGCAGTTCTAGAATTTCATAGAAATGGAATCATATAGTAAGTACTCCTTTTTCATGCTAATACTATTCAAAGGAGGAGACAGACATAGTTACCATCAGAACAAGGAAACCCAAGGTAGAGAGGGTCATTTTATCACAATAAAAGGTCAATTCACCAAGCGGACATAATAATCCCAAATGTGTATGAACCCAACAACAGTTTCAAAATACGTGAACAAAACTGACAAATCTAAAGTGAGGAAAACACAAGTATACAATTATAGCAGGGGGATTTCAATACCTCTGTCTCTATAATGGTTAAAACAAATATACAGAAAATCAGTAAGGATACAGGAGACTTGAACAATCCACTTGATTTAATTGAAATTTATAAAACACTCCACCCAACAACAGAAAACACATTATTTCCAAGTGCACATGGAACGTTTATCAAGATTGATTATATGCTGGGCCATAAGAAAAGTTTCAATAATTTAAAAGGATTTAAAAAGTCATACAAAGTATGTTCTCTCACCACAACAGAATTAAATTAAAATTCATGACAAAAGATAGCTGAAAATCCCCAAATATTTGGAATTAAACATTACACTTCTAAATAATCCATAAGTCAAATAGTAAATCACAAGGAAAATTAGGAAATATTAGGCTAGTCCTTGACTGTAAGTCAAGGCTGAAGAGATATGCTAAGCAACACTCTGCAAGTAAGAGACAGGGAGGCCCAATATTAGCCTTGGTATAATTTAGTTGCTTAAAAAGAAAAGTGCCATCTGTCAGTGCATTAATGGTATGATGTCCGGGTCATGAAATGTTACAATTCCATGGATACATATTCTGTGTAGACTGTGTCTGGGGTTCAGTTTGGGAGCCAGGCTTTAGGCCTGTTGACAAATAAAGGAAATTGAGAGAAGAGCAATTGGAAGGAAAAGTTAATGCTGCTGCATCTAGGTTTAAAAAAAAAAAAAAAAAAAGGAGAAGCTGGACAGTCTTTCTGATAACTTAAAATAGCAATTTTGGCAGGAAATAAACTTGTTCTCTTTAGTTATAGAAAGCAAATCTAGGATCCTCCTCTGTAAGCTACGAGGAAGTAGATACTGATTTTGTAGTAAGTGGTCAACCAGCTAGCTACTTTCCCTCCCAAGCTAGCTACTTGTTGCTCTTTTCAGGGATGGTGTAGAATAGAACTTTCTGAGAATAGATGATTTTTAAAGATTTTTCCAACTCTTGAGGTATGTATGAATAGACTCCAGGACAGATCACCCTACTGATCACCCTTTTTGGTTTTACAGATGTAGCACCCAAACAGGGCCTCCTGTTTCTAGCAAGACTCAAGACAGATTCCTGGGCCCACATTGACTTCAGACACTTGACTACCCATAAGTAGCTAAATTTACTTGGGAAGAAAATCCCAACTCTCAATGGTGTCTATTTTTACACTGACAATTTTGCTTTTTTCTTTTTTTTTTTTTTTTGAGACAAGGTCTTGCTCTGTCACTCAGGCACTCAGACTGGAGTGCTGTGGTGCAAACACAGCTCACTGCATCCTTAACCTCCCAAGCTCAAGTGATCCTCCCTCCTCAGCCTCCTGAGTAGCTGGGACCACAGGGGCATGCCACCACGCCCAGCCAATTTGTTAAAAAAAAGTTTTTGTAGAGACAGAGCCTCACCAAACATTGCCCATGCTGGTCTTGAACTCGTGGACCCAGGCGGTCCTCCCACCTCAGCCTCCCAGATTGCTGGAATTACAGGCATGAGCCACCGCACCTGCCTGGCAGTTTTGCTTTTTAAGTCATTACTGTTAGACAAGAGGCCAGGGCAGCCTCTCCTCAGTTTCTCATACAGTAACCTCACCCTGTAGAAAAATCTTTCTTCAGTGATTCTTTCCAAAGCAGGGCTCTAGAACAGAGTTTTTCATGTGGGGTTGGTCTGTCACTTCTTTGAAAGTATATATGAAATTTCATGTGTGCTTTTTCTGAGGAGAAGGGGCTTTGGTATTCATTAGATTCCTGCAGGAACGTATCTATAAGATTAAGAATCACATAACCTGTCTCTTCTTAGCTAAGACAAGTCTCTTTTTTCCTTTTTATACTGAATGGCTTTCAGCTACCTTTAGTTAAATTCTTCAGACTGAGGTGTGGTAAATTGTTCAACAAGGACCAGGTTAATTGGAAGCCTCCCCTAAGCTCCCTGCTTGGGTGCAGGGCCCTCCTGCTGTGATCTTAAAGCATTTCCTGCATATTTGTGTCAGAGCACTTGTTACATCATGTTGAGAGGCTCTGTTTATAGGATTATCACCCATCATTAGATTTGAAGGGTAGGCCTGTGTTACATTAATTTTTGTATCCCCAACACCCAGCATCACACCAGGTGTATGCTCAAAAATGTCATTGGCCTGAACTATTTTAACCATCATAAGTCAACGGATTCTTCTTTCCCTCCCAAGCAGCCAGTGTGTTCCAAGGTCTAACCCCGAGCCTGGTACTAAGTTAGGCATTGAGAAAACAGGTGTAAGCTCCCAGTATGGAGCTTATAGGCTATATGCAGAGAGAACAGGATTTTTACCACCCACTGGAACTGCCACATGTGAGCCATATGCATTTACAGTGGTGCTGACCTTGCAAAAATTCCCCCTTCTATGTCAGACATTGGTTATGTGCACGTATTCAACCATTTTCATCACTCAAAACAAAAATGAAAAAAAAAAGTGGCCTTTCTACTCTTCCTCAAAACCATCCATTAAATTTCTCTTTAAAATCCTTTCTCTTTGAATACAGCTGTTAATGTTTTCCCTCTAAAAATAGAAAATTTAGACGGCAGTTACTGATAAAAGGAGTGTCAGCATTGAGAATGATGTTCTGCACATAGAAGTGGGTTTTTTTCTTTGCTTTTGTTTTTTAAAACCGAAAGGAAAATTTCATGAATAAAATAAAATCAGGCAGAACCATCATGCCTGGTTCACTAGTATGTTCTTTTTCTTTTCTAGCTTATAAATCTGTTTAATCACATGGATTTCGGTTTATGTGTGACCCTATTTTTCTGTGCTGCAAATGCACTGTCGGCTTCTAAAAGTATAGGCTTTTCCCAGTAGTTGACTTGGGCAGGATTTGCCCACAGAACCAGGCATATGAAGAGTCTTAAGTCCAGAGCACTATGCTGTCTCTGTTCTAAAGATCATTGCACTTAAGAAGTTCATGACTTTGGGGAGTATATTGAAAGCCATCCATGGATGTGTATTTCAAAAGATGTACTTTGACACCCTCACCTGAAGACTGATCTAGTAGGTATGAGCTAAGGCTCCAGCATTGATAGTTTTAAGTAAGCCCACTAATGTAGGAGAAGGCTTCTTTTATGTGGTCATTGAAGTACACAAAGTTAGTAAGTTGCATATATACAAAAATGTATGCACTGTTTAGAGGGAATAAGGATTTCTGACTTCCTCGGTTGCGTCTCAGAGATATTTGAAATGACGTTTCCGCTGCATTCACTGTTCTAACTGCCCAAAACACGCTTTCCCTAAATACCAGCAAAATCCTCTCTGTTTCCAACTCTAAAATGTAAGCTTCATCTGAGTGGGCATTTTGTCTCTTTTGTTCATTGATTCATTACAAGCTTCCAGAACAGCGCCTGGCATGTTGTAAGTAGTCAGTAAATATTTGTTGAATGATTACTATTAGTGTGGTTATTCAAATATATTATTGGCTAAAAAGATTTCTTGAACTGCCCTGGAAACCTAACCTCTTCCATCTGTAGCATTTTCCATAATAGAATATTCCAACTGCCAAATAACAGATGTGCAAGTGAAAATGGGCAACATTACCATACAGAGAAGTTGGTTAGTTCTTGATGGATTGCAACTTTATTTCAAAACAGGATGTGAAATGGTCTGACTTCGGGTTTCCTGGAAGAAATGGACAGGAAAGTACATTGTGGATTGGCTCCTTGGGAGCCCACACACCCTGTCATCTGGACTCCTATGGTTGTAACTTGGTATTCCAGGTACAAGGAAGGTAATGTGTGTGCGTGTGTGTGTGTGTGTGTGTGTGCACCTGTGCATGCATACATCAGGGGTAACAGAGAGAATAGGCAGTACCCCAAGGTGTAGTCCCAGCCCCATTCTGTCAGCCTGCCTCATGATTGGGGCAGACCTCTTAACCTCTGGTTTTGGTTTCTCCTCTGTGAAATGAGAACAGTTAAAATGGTGGTTTACAGATGAGTGCCTTGCCATGATCAGGATTGTCTTCAGAGAGTTGATTCTAGAATTCTGGGATTCCACTCCCAGGTCAGCTAGAGAGCTCTCTGCTTGGTCTTTTTTTTTTTTTTTTTTTTTTAAATTAGAGACATTTGAGACAGAGTCTTGCTCTGTTGCCCAGGCTGGAGTGCAATGCGTGATCCTAACTCCTAGGCCTCAAGCCATCCTCCCGCCTTAGCCTCTCAAGTACCTAGGACTACAGGTGTGTGCCACTATGCCCAGCTAATTTTTTAAAAATTTTATTTAGAGATGGAGTCTTTCTACGTTGCTCAAGCTAGTCTTGAATTCCTGGCCTCAAGCCATCCTCCTGCTTTGGCCTCTCAGAGTCCTGGTGTGAGTCACTATGCCCAGCCTATGCTTAGCTTTTCTTTTTTACATAAGAGTTTGTAGTTTTCAAACTTTTATTTTAAAATGGGAACACCCTTTCTCCAAATCTAAATAAATAAGAGCAGAGCAGTTTGTTGAAAGGAAGAGGCTCCACTGTTGCCCTCAAGCTCCCCTCCAAGGGATGCCAGCGATCCTGATTTGAAAAATACTGGACCCTTTAAACTCTAAATTTCAGTTTGTGCCTACCTGACACAATACAGTGTATTGTTACCTTAGGTCAGTTTTTGTCTCCATCTATCTGTGCACTCTAGAAGGGATAGGCAGTGCTTCTGGTTTCCGGAGTTCTATGAGAGTCTAAGCGTTTGTGCTACTTGGAGGATGTACTCAGATGTATGTGCAGCTTTATTTTCCCCTAACTAATGGTGCCCCAGTCTTTTCTCCTGGTCATGTGGGATATTTATAGGGCAGCACAGAGAGTAAAACAGAAAAGGCCATGTGCAAGTTCTCAGACCTATTAGATGTGAAAAGGATTGTGAGTAGATTCAGGAGAAACAGTCAGTATGTCTGTGGATGCATTTCACATGTGAAGAACTCTGAAAATTACAGAATGGTAGAAGTTAGTCCACTCTCTGATGCATTCCGTCTTTATTAAAGGGCATAGAATGTGTCAGGTACATAGCTACATGCTGTGGATGCAAGAGTCAATCAAATGAGTGTGGTCTCAACCCTTGTGGAGTTAACAGGCTAAAACCTTAAACTTGGTAAGAGAGACAACATTTTAAGTAGCTGGTGTCCATGTATTCTGAATTGGGAAACAAGCCAAAGAAATTCAAGTTGGAAAAACATTATCAAAAAATACCTGAATTCTTTCTATGATATAAAGTTAATATCACTTTATTTTAACTTTGTAATAAGACATTTTCTGGCCTTATATAACTCTGGAATAATAAAATAGCTTTCGTAAAAATACCCATTGAGTATCCTTCTGTACAGGGACCATGTGTTACAGTAGGTACAGAGGTGAGGGAGTAGGACACCCTCTCTACCGTGGGAGAGTTCACAACCAGAGTGCAGGCAAGCCGAGAGACAGCCGTGATACAAGGCAGAATGCCCATGCTCTAGAGGAAGGTTTCACAGAGCTGTAGGACTGAAAAGTAGAAGAGGTCATGTTCCTGTTGGAAAGATCAGGGAAGATTTCACAGAGGAGCTGCCATTTGTGGTGGGCCTTGAAGGATGGATAAGTGCTCGAAAGACCCAGATGGGAAGGGCAGAGGGACCCTGAGAAAGCATGGGGTGTAGAGAGGACCCCTTGAGTTGTCCAGTATATGTTGTGCATTGGTGACAGAGGGAGTAGACCAGAAAGGCAGGTAGGTTGAGTCCCCAGTGTCTTGACTTCCAGGCAAACACTGTTATTCTCTGTTCTTTCAGCATCCAGAACCATGAGAGGTTTTTAAAGCAGGAGACCGCATGGCGACTGAATACCTTTTCTGATAGAAGGATTCATGCATTTTACATTTTTTAAGCCAAACAAAGCAGATTGGATGGGATGGTTATCATTATGGCTATTCCTTTGGGAAATATTGCTATGGTGCAGGGGAAGGAACTGGGATCTGGAGAAGCCAGGAGATCTGTGACCTAGCTCTGAATCTACCACTACCCCAGTGAGTGACACTGAGCAAGCTCTGAGTCTTTCTGCCACTACTTTGAAAATGAAATTAGACTGATGATCTCTTCAGAGCCCTTCCAACTCTAACATTCAAAGCATATCGATATTGAAAACTGCTTTCAAACTAATACAGTGGAATGGAGCAGCTCTTAAAGCTTAAATTAAATTAAAGCTTTAAGATTAGGCAAACAGCTTTTGAACCTCAATGGTTTTTAAACTGATGACTGTGAACTGATAGACTGCCTTATAGCTCCGAAATGAATTTTTTTTTTTGTTTAGATACATGGTCTTGCTCTGTCACCCAGGCTGGAGTGCAGTGGCACAGTCATAGCTCACTGCTTCCTCAAACTCCTGGGCTCAAACAATCCTCCCACCTCAGCCTCCTGAGTAGCTAGGACTACAGGCACACACCATCACACCTGGCTAATTTTTTCAGAAAAATTTTTATGGGGATGAGGTATTGCTATGTTTCCCAGGCTCCAAGGCTAGTCTCTATCCTGGCCTCAAGCAGTCCTTCTGCCTTGGCCTCCCAAAGTGCTGAGGTTACAGGCAGTGAGCCACCACACATGGCCTGAATGTAAATGTTTACTGAAGAGTAAAGCATTTCATTATTTCTATAAAACCTTCAAATTTCTAAAGCAAAATAAGACTTCAGTATATACTTCTTAGTTTGAAAACAGCAGCCACTGTTTCTTGGTTCTGAAAGGACTTGATAGCCTCACTCTAATAACTGCAAGGGGTCACTAGAGGGCTTTGGGCTTCTTTTCTCAGAACTGGGTTTTTCCCTCTTTTCTCTTTGCCTCCCCATCTAAACATATGGATGTCTAGGTCTCATTTTTTTCTCATACTTCCCTCGCTTTTGCCTCAGATGTCTTCCCCCTATTGGCATAAAGCATAGGTGTGTCTAGTGTTTTGTGAGTTAGAATTTATTACCTCCATTTTCAAAACTGTTTTAAGTGACAAACATTTGACAGTTTTCTTTTTGAAAATTCCCACATTACACTGCTTTATTTATGTGGTGTTATTTGTACATGTCCACTCCCTAATGGAGTAACTTAACAAATGTTTAACTTAAGGAATTTATAATCCAAACAGGGAGAAGTGTGAAAACTATTTGGTGGATGGAACTATGAGTGTTTGCTCTGCATAAGATAAGAATACAGATATTTGAAAGGGTGGGGGTTATTGTGAATAGCTCTAGAGTCACGGATGAAAACTATGAGAAGGCAGACTTTGATTTGAGATAAGAAAGAATGATCTTACGAACTAGATTCTGTCCCAGCAATGTAAGAGGCTGCCTGAGGGTGTCCTGAGACATCCATGAGGCAGCCCCTTAGTTGCTACACTGCCTTCCACCCAGTATCTGCAGAGGGATTCTAGCGCTGAGTCAGAGATGGCCAGGTGACCACTGATGGTGCCTGTATTCCCTTAGGGATCGAATTTAAATGAGTAAAAATGAACACTTAGCTTTTGCCTTCTTACATGTTTTGTCTTAAGATCAGAGTACTAACCTGTATCTTTTTTTTCTTTTTAATTAGGAAACGATGGCATCTCTTTCCTCCTGAAGATACTCCTTTCCTTTATCCAACTAGAATCCCTTATGAAGAATCTAGTGTGTTCAGTAAAATCAATGTTGTCAATCCTGATTTGAAGCGTTTTCCTCAGTTCCAGAAAGCTCAAAGACATATGGTTACACTGAGCCCAGGACAGGTAATAAGGCTTTAAAACTTTAATGACCTGCCAGGGGACACCACAGCTGTAACTCTCTCAAGTCCTTATGCTGTGTGCTTCCCCTCCCCGTGCAGTACAAATGAGAATGGCTTCCTTCCCTCTGCTCTGCTGTTGGAAGGTAGCTGCCCCAGCTGTAGGCTTCAGACACGTACACCTCTGCTTCACAGGTCCTGGAAAGGAAATAGCAAGTGGGAACACAGCTCCTCCTATTGGTAAAGAGGAGAATGGACTTTGGAGAAAGACAGTCTACAGAGTCATTTTCATTTAGGTCAGGAGAAAATCTTCAAGGCATGGGTACTTGAGCATCTCTGGAACATTTAATCACAGTTAATATCTGTTCAATTATGATAGAACTGAACCCAAACACATAAACACAGGTCGGAATGCATCCAGGTGTGGGCCAACAGGGGCAGAAGGAACTGAGACTGTTTACTTTTAAGCAAGAATGGATGTTGTTTTCATAAATTACTAACTCTGAAACATTTCCAAAGGTATTGTACATAGTGCTGCTTCCCAGTGAGGAAAATTTCTTTTTCAACATTGGCACTTGCTGTCTGATATTTCATTAATAATTTGAAAGGTTTTCTTAGTCACCTAAAGAGACTTTATTCTCTTGATTATCCCTTTCCCTTGCCTGTCTTCCTTCCATCGTACCTGTCTCACTTGCTCTTTTCCTGCTTCCTTCACTCAAGTATTATCAACTCAAACAATTTCACTTGACTGAGTTGCCTCAACCTGTTAGTCACTCTGCATTCCCCTCTCCCCACAGCCCTTGACAACAACTAATCTTTTTCTATGTCTGTAGATTTGCCCATTCTGGACATTTCACATGGTGCAATATTATAATACAGGGCCTTCTGTGTCTGACTTCTTTCACATAGCATAATGTATTTAAGGATCATCCACATTGTAGAATGTTACTAGCACTTCATTTCTTTTTTATGGCTTAATAATATTCCATTGTGTGGATATACATTTGGTTTATCCGTTCATCAGTTGATGGACATTTGGGTTGTTTCTGCTTTGTTGGCTATTATAAGTAATGCTGCTTTGAACATTCATGTACAAGTTTTGTGTGTACCTATGTCTTCATATGTACACATATGTTTTCAATACTCTTGGGTATACCTAGGAGTAGAATTGCTGGGTTATATGGTAACCCTCTGTTTAACTTTTTGAGGAGTTGTCAAACTATCTTCCATAGCAACTGTACTATTTTATATTCCCACCAGCATTGTATGGGGGTTCTAGTGTCTTCACATCTTTCCCAACACTTGTTTTCCTTTTATGATTATTTTACAGCCATTCCAGAGAGTGTGAAGTGGTTGCCAATCATTTTCTCTTCTGTCTTTAATAGCCAAATTTGAATGACTGGTTTTGTCCATTGTATCAGTTTTCCTTACCTCCTGTCCATTCTTTAATCCACTCAAACCCAGCTCTTTCTCTCACCACTTTACTGAAACTTTACTCTGATAGGACATGCATAACCTACTTATGACTATCAAGTGGACTTTCATAGTTTCCAGTTTTCCTGAAAGGATCTTTCTATTTCCCAGTCCTGCCTTGTTCATAGCAAATACCAGTAGTTTCCTAAATCTGAAGCCCAAAAGCTTCATATCATCTCCATCTGCTCTGCTCTCAATAGGAAATCTCATACTGAGTCTGGATAGATGCCATCCTTCTTGACTCTGCCCATTGCTTTTGTTTATTATACCTTCCTATTTATATCTTAACATTTAATAAGTGGGCCTTTGCAGGTATCTCCTGTCCTTCTCAGACTCTCTCGATACCACTATTTTAACCATCCCCCTACTTAGAATTTCTCAGTGACTCCTAATGCCTACCAGATAAAATCTAAATTCTTATTTTGAAGTCCACTGTCCCTAAACTAATTCCCCTACCTTATCTCCCATTATCCCCTCTGTGATAGTAAGACTGACCTACTAGTCCTACCTCCCTCTCCTGTACCTCTTATCCTTCCTGGCATGTCTTCATTCTTTTCTCAGTCTGAATCCTCTCCTAGCCTGGGTTCAAATCACACTTCCTCCATCCATGTTGCCCCGACCTCCCTAGTTCATGCCTGTTTCACCTACCTCTGAAATTCTCAAACACCATTGTCCTCTAATTTACCACTTCTGTAATGCCACCTTCCTTTACTTTATCTTCTCATTGGCTAGATTTCGAACTGTGAGAAAACAGAAGCCATGTCCTATGCGTTTTACCTATGCCCTTTCTCAGAATGCATGCAACTATTTTGTGATGGAAAGGAGGAAAAATTAGAATCTCAGAATCATGTACTAAGATTTAGGTGCAGACAAAGAAGGCCCAGGATTAAAGAGAATAGAGATGCTGGCAGTATCCTTTGTAGAACATGTGAACTTGTCAATAAAAAAGGAGTAAAAGGAAAAAAGGATTGCGGGGTTTTTTTCTTCGCTTTTCTCCACCAGCATTACTGTGAATTCATTTGTATTCCTTTTTTCCTGGCAGCCTCAGTTAGGGCGTGAGTCTGACATAAAAATGAAATGTCTTGTTCTTGTGCTAACCATTCTTTGTTTGGTTTTCAGGTTCTGTTTGTTCCCAGACACTGGTGGCATTACGTAGAATCCATTGATCCTGTCACTGTCAGTATAAACTCATGGATTGAACTGGTACTTTTTTGTTTCGTTTTGTTTTTTTAAGTAAGTGCAAATCATGCTTTTAAAAGATATATAAGGTCTGGCTGTACAACTTGGTAATTAATTTTTTTAATCAATGCTTCAGTATTTTTTTGTTGCAGTGCACTATAACTTATGCATTCTGTCCTCTGTTAATGGATGTTTAGGTCGGAAATTGGAATTTTAGTGGTGTGCCACTCTCTTTCTTTTAAGGACACAGAACGGGCCTGATGCTGGCAGGTAGGGTCGTTTCCCTTGACCAGTGTTGTTAGGAAAATTGTGTTGGGTCTGGCCAGATTTGCCGATATGTGTCCCTTGTTGCCACTCCTCTTCCATACCGTCTGGGCTGGAAATACCTGCTTCTTTTTTTTTTTTTTTTTTTTTTTTTTTT
>NW_016816842.1:3014770-3027948 GCF_001698545.2 Rhinopithecus bieti
TTTTCTTTGAGACGGAGTCTCACTGTGTGGCCCAGGCTGGAGTGCAGTGGCCGGATCTCAGCTCACTGCAAGCTCCGCCTCCCAGGTTTACGCCATTCTCCTGCCTCAGCCTCCCGAGTAGCTGGGACTACAGGCGCCCGCCACCTCGCCCGTTTAGTATTTTGTATTTTTTAGTAGAGATGGGATTTCACTGTGTTAGCCAGGATGGTCTCAATCTCCTGACCTCGTGATCCGCCCGTCTTGGCCTCCCAAAGTGCTGGGATTACAGGCCTGAGCCACCGCGCCCGGCCAATACCTGCTTCTTGGTTCAAGGTCATTACTAATTGCAGAATTCTGTCTTGGCTTCTACGTATTCTCAAAGCGGAGTCTTTCTTTCAGTGCTAGGTTTTTATCATTTCATTTCTGCCAGAGGCCTTTCCTTCCTATGTGTTATGCTTAATCCTGGTTGCCTGCTCTGTTTGACAATTAGAATAGCTGCTTGTTATGCTCAAGCCTGTCTCTTAAACTGGGGCCATAATTGCAGCTGCCTCTTTTTAACCAGAGGCCCTGACTGCATCTCTGCTCTCCTTGACCTGAAGCCTGGATTGCATCTCTCTGCTCTGTTTGACAGCCGCATCCTCTCCCTAGTCTAGTTTTCCCTATCCTTTGGTAATAGGAATGGCTTTGGAATCAGTGGAACAGAAGGAATATTGTAACGAAGCTATATTGTGTGGGCTTAGACAAGAGTTGTAGCCCTTGAGGCTTAGGTGAGAGGTATGGCAGGAGATCAGTAACATAACAGAAATGTTGCCTATAGCGTGCTGAACTGGAGTTGCAGCAGATATTAAGGTAGAATCCATGGGGAACTTCCACTCCCAATGCCAAAGTCATATCTACAATAGCCCTGACAGGTGCTTCACCTCCCAAGGAAGTTCACTTGTTGTTAAAGAATAGAGCTGTCATCTTTTTAAAATATTTGAAAATACCTCCAAGTGTTTCCATAATCTTTTCTTCTTCCATGCTCAAAAACTCTTACTGTCTTTAATGGAGTGTTTTATGTGACTTTTCCTTTTCCAGACTTTTTACCATTCTGGCCACAGACTTTGGAATCAGGCAACTTTAAGATACAAGTTACCTTTGTTAGCTGTCTAACATAGATAGTTACTTAATCTCTTCAAGCCTCCATTTTCTTGTAAAATGAGGATTATAATTGAACCCACCTCAGTAGAGTGGTTGTGAGGTTAAATTGGAGAACACATTGTAAAAACATCTGATATAGTGCGTGGCATATGGGAGATGTTTAAAAAGTAGAAATTGCTATGAGGAGGAGGGAGAGTTATTATGTCTAGAATAGTTCTCTTAATATATGGTGCCTAAAACTGAGTATCAGTGGGCCTTATTTGGTAGAGTATAAGATTTCTACCCTACATGATCTCCATCCTAAGTATTTCCAGTGCTGCTTGTAATATTGGGTTAGTTTTTTTAGTAATCTCATTTCACTTTAGTTTCATATTCAACTCTAAAATGTCGGTGCTTTTTTTCAGATGATCTGCTGTCAGGCAGGTTGAATCCTATCCTGTACCTATGAAGCTGATTTTAATTCTAAATCCAGTATTTCACAGTCATCCCTGTTAGTTTTCATCATGTTAGTTTGATTGAGCATTCCAGCTTGACAAGATAATTTTAAATTTGGGTCTTATCTGTCCTTTTAGTGAAACTTCAAGCTGGCCTGTGCCCTTTTGATACGTCCCCATTAATTAGACTTTGAGTGTATCCTGGCTTTCTGGCACAGGAAGATATCCCAGGATACCCTTTTTTCTTTAGTGCCCCAAACTTGGAAGTCTATAATTTCTCCAGGTAGCCACAGTTCTTTTTGTAGGGAATGGCCTTTAGAAACTGAGATCTCAGCTCTAAAGCTGTTCATTGCTCCTGGGTGTCACTGTTTCTAGGCTCTTTCAGTGATGTAGCTAGAATATGAGATAGATAGATGATTGATTGATGATTGATTGATAGATATTGATATATTTCTAATTCACGTGTTTAAAAAATATATCTAGACAGGTAATGTGCTGACGTCATAACAAGGCTTAAGGGAGGCATGTCTCACACATGAGCATGACACCCAGTCATCAGACTTTTGAATTATAAAAGTATCTAATTCAAGTTTAGCATGATAGAATTTTTTCTTATTTGTTTCTGTATTTTTATCTCTTCTCTTACACTGAAAATCTGGGGCCTTAAAAACAGTAACATAAGGCCGGGCTTGGTGGCTCACGCCTGTAATCTCAGCACTTTGGGAGCCGAGGTGGGCGGATCATGAGGTCAAAAGATCGAGACCATCCTGGCCAACATGGTGAAACCCCATCTCTACTAAAAATACAAAAATTAACTGGGCATGATGGTGCGCACCTGTAATCCAGCTATTCAGGAGGCTGAGGCAGGAGAGTTGCTTGAACCCAGGAGATGGAGGTTGCAGTGAGCCGAGATCAAGTCACTGCACTCTGGCCTGGCAACAGAGCGAGTCTCCATCTCAAAAAAAAAAAAAAACCCAGCAATATACTTACTTGTTTGCTGTATCCAGCAATATATTTTTTAAGATGTCAAATTAGGCTGGGCGCGGTGGCTCACACCTGTAATCCCCTGCACTTTGGGAGGCCGAGGCGGGCATATCACAAGGTGAGGAGATCGAGACCATCCTGGCCAACATGGTGAAACCCCATCTCTACTAAAAAAAACTACAAAAAATTAGCCGGGCATGGTGGCACGTGCCTGTAGTCCCAGCTAGTCAGGAGGCTGAGGCAGGGGAATCACTTGAACCCAGGAGGCGGAGGTTGCAGTGAGCCGAGATCATGCCATCACACTCCAGCCTGGTGACAGAACAACACTCCCATCTCAAAAAAAAAAAAAAAGATGTCAAATTTATATTTCCAAAATTCAAATACAAATATTACTACTAACCATAAAGCTTGCCAGTAAAATTAAAATTTCTTTGCAATTCTTTTATTAGTAGACTGTATCTATCACTAAGAGGGATAGATACAAAGTCCTTTATTCAGGAGACATTGTGAAGGACTTCTTTTCATTTATGGTTATTTTACTAATTGGATATTTAGTTAAGTTCATTTGTTTCAGTTTGTTTTCAATTTTAGGATCTACTTTTTTAAAATTGTGATCTAATTTAATATTTTGAATATGTAGAACATTTAACTTGTCAAAACTATATTAAAAGTTATACTCAGGGAAGTCTGCCTTTCATCCCTGTTCCATCCACTCCATTTTTCCCAACCTTGATAGAGATCCATTTTTATTCATTTCTGGTTTATCATTTCCAGTGTTTCTTGTAAACATGTATCTATATATAAAATTAAGTAAATGAATACATGTATTTATATATGTAAATAAGTATGTAAACAGTCTTATATGTACAAAATGCATAAGCATATAAATACATCTTTGTATACTTATTTATATACTTATTCAAGTATATTTTTTATTTTCTATCCTTTATTCCACAGAAAGTAATAAACCATAGTGTTCCACACCTTGCTTTTTTCAACAATAATATCCTGAATTTCACTACATAATAGTAAAGAGAAACGTTCATATTTTTCTTCAACCACTGTCTAGTACTTCATTATATGAGTGCTCTACTGTTAATTAGTTCCTTTAAGGATAGATGTTTGCATTGTTTCCAGTCTTTTGTAATTACGAATGATGCCACTGAATAACCTTGTGCATATGTTGTTTTGTATTTGTTGAAGTGTGTCTTTGGGGAAGATCTTAACACAGGATTTGCCATGTCATAGGGTAAATGTATCTTTAATTTTGTTAGGTTTTGCCAAATTCAGCTTCGTTGTGATTGTGCCATTTTGCATTTCCATTAGTAGTAAATGAAAGTGCTTGTTTCCTCCACAGCCTCACCAACAAAATCTGTTGTTGAACTTTATTGTTTTTGAGTCATAATTAGAAACCAAGGTCATATGACCTTTTCCAGGTCATAAAGGAGTTCACCAAGGTTTTATGTTAGAATTGAGATTGTTTCATGTTTTTTGCATTTAGATCTCTTATCCATTTGGAAGTTTTTCACTAGGATATAGTATAAGGTTGAGATCTAATTTTATCTTCTCCAAAATGATAATAGGATTGTCAGGACCATCATTTATTTTAGTCTGTTTTCCCTTATGATTTGAAATGTCTGTTTCATCATATACTAGATATCTGAACGTATGTGGGTCTATTTTGTCCATTGGTCTTTCTTCCTGTTTATTTAGTGAGGTCTTACGTTTTAACATCAGCAGGAGTAACCATTGCTTTTTTTTGCAGGGTTTTCCCGGCATTCTTGCCTCGGTTTTTTTATGTGTTCTTTAAAATCAGCTTGTCTAGCATCAGAAAAAAAAAAAAAAACCTATTGAATTTTTTAATCCATATTAAATTTTATCTGAGCTTATGATTTTGAATTGTCCTGTCCACAAATTAGGTACCTTTCCACATATCCAAGTCCAGGTTTTTTTGTTTGTTTTTGTTTTTACAGCTGTGTTTTAAAGTTTTCCTCACATAAGCTTTGCACATTTCTTCTAAATGTTTATTCCTAAACACAGTAGTATCTCCTTATCCTTGGGGGATATATTCCAAGAACCCCAGTGGATTACTGAAACCCTGAATGTTACCAAACCCGATTGTGATCAGTCAACACTTTTCTGTTCATGCCTTCCACCTACAAATGTAATGTCTTAACTAAGATGCAAACTTAATCCATTTTAACTAAGCACTTACGCACTGTGGCTGCAGCTTTTGCAGTTTGAGGTGTGATAGCAAAGCTACCATAATTTTTTCTCTTCGCAGTTTTGTAGATAGAATATTTGTTACCATAGACCTTAGTAACCTCAGCATGCTGTTTTTTTCTCTCCTTAAGTCGAGAACTTTCACCTTTTCACTTAAAGGAAGCACTTTACGCCTTGTCTTTGGCATATCCAAATCGCCAGCATCACAACTCTTGTACTATGGGGCCGTTATCAAGTAAAATAAGGGTTCCTTGAATATAGGCCCTGCAAATACCACGACAGTGATCTGATCACTGAGCTAACTACCGAGTGACTCAGAGGCAGGTAATGTGTACTGTGTAGAGTGGAATGGTGGGAGATTTCATCACACTACTCAGAATTGCATGAAATTTAAAGCTGATAAATTGTTTATTTCTGGATTTTTTCATTTAATATTTTCTGACTGAGATTACCCACGGGTAACTGAAACCGTAGAAAGCGAAACTGCAGGTAAGGAAGGACCGCCATATTTCATCTTTTTTCGCTGCTAGGGTAAGGTCTTATCTTCCATTCTGTCTTCTAAGTGGATATTATTAGTGTATATGATAGCTATTGATTTTTGTGTTAATTTGAATTATTTTATTTTGTGGTAGTTTTATATTGACTTTCTGGGATTTTCAGGTATCTCTCAGATTACCTGAAAATTAAGATAGTTTTTCTTCTTCCTTTCTAATTTGTTTGCCTATAATTGTGGGGTAGGGGTGGAGATTTGGTCTGATTACATTGGCTAATCCATCCAGTTCATTAATAATAGTGGAGATAGTGGGCATCCTTGCCTTGTTCCTGACTATGAAATGCTAGATTTGGGGCTGAGTTGTATGTGTTTTATCATATTAAGTATCCATCAATTTCTATTTCGTTACTTTTTGTTTTTTAAAATCGGGAAAAGGTATTGAATGCTGTTGAATTGATAAAGAAGATTACATAATATTCTTCTTTAGTAAACATTTGGTAGTGCAATAAATTTTATCAATTGGTTGCCTAATATTGATTCATCTTTAATTTCTGGAGCAAATACCACTTGGTTGTGATATACTGTTTTTTAATTTACCATAGGATAGTGTTTGTTCATATTTTATTCAGATTTGAATTTACGTGACTTCAGTAACATGAATGACTTCGCCACAGTGTTTTTAAAAGACTCATTATATACTGTTTAGTAATCTTTTCTATAATTTTCCAAAGAATTAGTATCATTGAATATAAACAGACTCCATCTTAGAAGTGTGGTAGCTAAGAACTTCATGGTGATTTCAAATGGTTGATTTCTGTCCTTCACCAAACCAGACCTCCAGTTCCTTCTTCAACATCTTTCTGTATAATTCTGTTTGAAGGCCACTCATTCTTTATTGAAAAACTGGAATACACAATTGGAGTTACATAATCCTATCTTTCTCTGTCATATGTTGCTTTTATCATTGTCTCTTCAACATTGGACAATAATTCCTTCTTTTTGCCAAATTTAGCTCCAAAAAGCTCTTAGGTTTTAGAGCCTACCACACTTATATAACTCAGGTTAACTCCAGGTTCTGATATTGCTTTCATGAATAACATATTTGGAAAAGAGCACAGATTTTAGCTCTGTTCGGGTGGTGCTGTGTTCTTCCCGATCCCTTCCCTATCTATTCCGTTCACTCTTCTCATTCTCTTGTTTCAACAAAAAAGTTTTGTCACATTATCTGTCCATCTATCCATCTGTCTTATCTCTGTACACATATGCACACATATATATTTTTTTCTATTGGTTCTCTTTCTTTGGAGAACCTTGACTGATATACCATGTGACCCAGCAATTCCATTCCTAGGTGTATACCCAAGAAAAATGAAAATGTAGGTCCACACAAAAACTTCTACATGAATGTTCACAGTAATAGTATTCGTAATAGCCCAAAGTGACACAACTCAAATATCAATCATCTGATAAGTGGATAAAATGTGGTATATGTATACAATGGAATATTTTTCAAATATCACAAGAAGTGAAATACTGATGCATGCTATCGCATGGCTAAATCTTACGGTGTAAAATGAATCTAATGCTATATGTTATATCTGTATCTGGTTATCTGGCTACATCTTCTGTTGGTTCTGTTTTTCTGAGGAACTCTGATATACCATTTGATCCAGCAATTCCATTCCTATGAGTATATATGTAAATAGATATCTTTACATGATATCTACATGTCCGTAAATGTAGATATCTATATAATACCTAGAAATGTCTGTATTTATATAGAGAACAAGAGATTGAGATTTACTTTAAGGAATGGGCTTACTTGATTGTGGGGCTGGCATGTCTGAAATTTGTAGGGCAGGCTGGCAGGCTGGAAACCCACGTAGGACTTCTATTACAGCGTTGAGGCAAAATTTTTTTCTCTAAGACATCTCAGGTTTTGCTCTTAAGGACTTCAACTAATTGGATGAGGACCACGCACATTATTGAGTGTAATCTCCTTTACATAAAGTCAGTTGATTGTAAATGCTAGTAATATCTTCAAGATATCTTCACAGCAACATCCAGATTATTGTTTGACCAAACAACTGAGCACTATAGTCTAGCCAACTTGACTCAAGATTAATCATTACATATGGTAACTCTGTGTTTAACTTTTTGAGGAACTCCCAGGTTTCTGAAGCACCATTTTACATTCCCACCAGCAATGTATGAAGATTCTGATTTCTCTGCATCCTCACCAACACCTGTTAATATCTGTCTTTTTTTTATTAGTGCTGTCCTAGTGTGAAGTGGTATCTCATCATGGAGATTTGCCTTTTTAATTTCAATATTGTGTTTCTAAGATTCATTTGTGCTGTCACATGTAAGCTGTTCATTCATTTTAACTGTGATATAATACTGTGTTAAGATACTTTGTAATTTATTCATTATTAATATTCATGCTGCTATTTTAATTACTATTCATATATTAATATATGTATATATATCAATAACTTATATTTATAATAATTTATACATTATTCATTGTTCTATTGATGGATGATTCGGTGTTCAATTTTTTGCTTCTATGAACAGAATATTCTTATACATGTTTCCTGGCACACGTGTGCAAGAGTTTCTCTAGACTGTGTATAAATCTCAGAGTGGTATTGCTGGTCTGTAGGGTATACAGTACTCAAGTTTACGAGATAATGCCACCCATGTTTTCCAAATGTCTCTATCAGTTTGCTTTCTCATTAGTGTATCAGTGTCCCACGTGGAACCATCAGGCCCCTTTTTGCCAATTTCATGGGTTTCTCAATTTGCACTTCCCTGGAGGCTAAACATATCTTCATATGTTTATTAGTCACCTGATTGCTCCTTTTAAAAATGCTGGTCATTGTGTCTTTTGCCCATTTTTAAAAATTTGCTCATTTCTCTTATTGGTATGTGTAGATTCTTTATTCTACACATTAATATTTTATCAGTTATATATGTTACAGGCATCTAGTTTGTTTTTTTTCCTTTGTGGTGTTTTTTGGTAAACAGAAGTTGTTGATTTTAATGCAGTTCCTCATTAATGCTATATACCTTATGCTTACTCTGTCTTAAGAAAGCCATGTTTAGATGGATAGCCATCTCATTCTTGTAGCCAAGCATGTTTATTGTAATTTTTCTTCCATCTCTGAAATAATTTGCTTGTCAGACTCTATAGGGATTATTCCTCTGTATGTGGTACTTTAAAAAAAAACTTTAAACATGTCAAATAATGGAAAAGATTGGAGAAAATATCATAAGGTGATTGATACTTAAGGCCGTGTCTTATAGATAGAATACATACTTAAATTTGGTGAAATATTCTGCAACTCTTCTAGATGGCAGGTGATAGTAAATACACAAAAATTGTGGTTCTACCAATAGCATATTCATTCCTTCTATAACAAAATTTGTATTAATGAGAGAATAGAAGATGAAATTAAAAGAGACTTTATTCTCTCTTAAAAAGCCATGAGACTTAACAAAAGTTAAAAGTGTGTTTTTTTTAATTCAGGAAGAGGATCACCTAGCCCGGGTAGAAGAGGCAATCACTCGTATGCTTGTGTGTGCCCTGAAAACTGCAGAGAATCCACAAAATACCAGAGCCTGGTTAAACCCCACTGAGGTAGGCGGCTTCTGGTCTTCATCATGGCAGTTAAGTTTCCTGTGGTAAACCAGCCCTGACTAGGACTTTTGTTTTCCAATGTAACTAAATGTATGTAACCACTTTAAAGGGTTTTTCTTTTCCGTTAGGTTGAGGAAACGTCCCATGCAGTGAACTGTTGCTACTTAAATGCAGCTGTTTCTGCATTTTTTGATCATTGCAGAACATCTAAGGTAGTAGAAATCCAAGCACTGAGAACAGATGGAGAGCACATGAAAAAGGAAGAATTAAATGTGTACAACCACATGGAGGTGGGCCAAACAGGTAGCCAGAACTTGACCACAGGAACAGGCAAACCAGAGGCAGCAAGTCCCTTTGGCCCTGATCTGCTACCTGTAGCACAGCGGTCCGAAGAACCACCTTCAGAAAGAGGAGGCATATTTGGAAGTGATGGGAAAGACTTTGTTGACAAGGATGGAGAACACTTTGGAAAACTGCATTGTGCCAAGAGACAACAAATAATGAACAACAGTGAAAAGGCAATTAAGGAACAGATTGCCTCAAATGCTACTACGGCTCCTTCTCAAACATTCATTTCTACGGATGACTTGCTGGACTGCTTGGTGAATCCACAAGTAACCAGGATAGTGGCACAACTTTTGATACAAGGAAGAAGTTTGTGATTCTAGTGGAAGATGACTTTTAAAATAATATTTTTTAAATATGTATTTTTAAGTAGTGTGACTGTAAAATAAAGATGAACCAGCAAAAGGTCAGTTTGCACGTTTGTAAATGTATTTATCCTTACCGAATTACATTTCAGTCTGTTGCCACCTTCTTTACTTTAAGTTCTAGGGTACATGTTCACAATCTGTTGCCACCTTCTTTCATGCATATTCCTCTTTGGCCAAACTGGCTGCTCTTTGTTTGTAAGCTTTTGTTCCTCCCTCATCCCATACTTTCAGCTTGTCTCAAATGTAAGTCCCAAGTATTTCCAGCAGGAAGTAATGTCTTCCTCAGCCTCAACCAGGGACCAGCCTGCTGCTTACTTTTGCAAATAAAGTTTTACTAGAACACAGCCATGGAATTCATTTACATATTGTCTACGATGTCTTCAGGATTACGACGGCAGTGTTGAGTAGTGACAGAGAGTGTATGGCCCAGAAAAAATACTCACTATCTGTTCCTTTACAGAAAAGCTTTGTCAGCCTCTGGTCTAATGGATCCACCGGGTCTGGAATCTAGCCTTGCTCTGAGGTGATCTCACTTGTAACAGCTACAGAATTCTCACTGGATAACCCCTGTCATTCAGAGCAGGATACCAATCAGGAGAAAAGTAGTTGTGGGTTCAGTATGAGGCCTCTTCAGGCAAGGAACTTGGACATCTAGGAACACCAATCCTGGGACTAAAAAGGACTCAAACTCCCCAAACAGTGACTAAAGACTTAGCTCAGTGAAATTGATCCCACTCTCATTACATTTGCAAGATCCAGGGATAATTAATCACCATCACTGTCTAAGAAGGAATTTAGAAATTAGAAAAGCATATTGATCTCTGGGTAACCATGCATGAAACACACAACAGAAAAGATATGCAAAGTCACCTTTGAGATGAACTAATAGCTGGCTATCCTACTGTCCTCGAGGTAAAGCGTATCAGTAAATCCAAAGTATGTGTTTTCATGGAGGGAAGAAGGGTGTTGTTATGTAAGCATCCCCAGGGAAAGAAGGGTCTGAAAAGAGTCCTTCTGTGGCACTTATCTCCATCTGACCACTATGTATTTACCTATGAATTTCATTAGTATCTCTCCCAACCAAAATGTAACTCCTTAAGGGTAGGGACTTTGATTATTGCTGTTATTTACAGAGCCACAATCATTGCCCAGCATGTAGTAGGTGTTTATTAAATATCTGAATGAGTGAATAATAAAAATGAGACCTTATTGACAATACCTCATCAAGTACATTGGGACAGAGAATGTGGCCAAAGATAAGGTAGCTGTTATTCTTGGTATATTCCTATTGCAGAAATAGACATCATTTACTACAGATATTTTACTTTTTATGCTTGCTACTCCTTTGACCACTTTTTCAAACTGCAGATAGTGACCTATTTTAAAATCAGTGTAGCAGGTGAGACCAGCGTTTTTTGTTTTTTTGTTCTGTTTTGGTTTTTTGTTTTGAGGTGGAGTCTCGCTCTGTCGCCCGTGCGACAGTGCAGTAACCCAATCTCTGCTCACTGCAACCTCTGCCACCCGGGTTCAAGCGATTCTCTCAGCCTCCTGAGTAGCTGGAATTACAGGTGCACACCACCATGCCCAGCTAATTTTTTTTTTTTTTTTTTTTTTTTTTTTTTAGTAGAGACGGGGTTTCACCCATATTGGCCATGCTGGTCTCGAACTCCTGACCACGTGATCTGCCTGCCTCAGCCTCCCAAAGTGCTGGGATTACAGAGACCAGCGTTTTTTGTTTTCTGTTTTTAAATGGAATAAAGTAATTTTACTGAATTGGAATACTCTTATTTCAGGAAACCTTTCATGCAAAATATTTCAGGGTAAGTATATCTCATAAAACTTTTCAGTTACATCTGTGTATGTATTGGGCTTGATATAAAATGTATTTTTTAGTGTAGGTTGGGGTCAAGAAAGTTTACAAGGCATTTTGAGACAAAACATTTAATTCAATTAGAGTTAAACCTTTGAGATGCTGAGACCTGGGAGAAGAGTTAACACATTGTTGTGCATGGATTTCTATGGTATGAAACAGATTATGGGGGATAATTTCCTGATTTCATAGAGACCGTAAGGCGGCAAGAGATTCTGACTATCTGCAGAGAATGATGTGAGAAAAGAGAGTGAAAGGGGGGCTGTCAGCCACCACGGTAGCTGCGTCCCTTTTCATCCTGCATTTCACAGGTAAGCTGCCTGAGCAAGTGAAATCATTGATTTTTTTTTTTTTATTATTATACTTTAAGTTCTAGGGTACATGTGCATAACGTGCAGGTTTGTTACATATGTATACTTGTGCCATGGTGTGCTGCATCCATCAATTCGTCAGCACCCATCAACTCGTTGAAATCATTGATTAAAGAGAACCTCAGCTGGGCGCTGTTGCTTACACATGTAATCCCAGCACTTTGGGAGGCCAAGGCGGGCAGATCACCTGAGGTCAGGAGTTTGAGACCAGCCTGGCCAATATGGTGAAACCCCGTCTCTACTAAAAATACAAAATTAGCCAGGTGTGGTGGCACACGCCTGCAGTACCAGCTACTCGGGAGGCTGAGGCAGGAGAATCGCTTGAGGCGTAGCTGGAATTACAGGTGCACACCACCATGCCCAGCTAATTTTTGTATTTTTTTTTTTTTTTTTAGTAGAGACAGGGTTTCACCATATTGGCCATGCTGGTCTCAAACTCCTGACCATCCGCCTGCCTCAGCCTCCCCAGTAGGCGGAGGTTGCGATGAGCCGAGATCACACCATTGAACTCCAGCCTGGGCGCCAAGGTACTTAAAGAATACAAACCTGGCCGAATGTGCCTATAATCCCAGCTGAGCCAGGGAGATTGCTTGAGCCCAGCTCGTGCAACATAGTAAAACTTCTATCCTTAAAAGAATAAAAAATAAATAAAAGCTCAGCCTTCCCCCTAATGTCACAGAATCAAGGGAGCAGCAGCAGGCTGCCTTATCTATTAGGTGCCGTAGACAATGGCTAGGGCCCACGAATCTTTTAGGAGGCCACAAAGATTTTTAGTTTCTTTTGAAATCAGTAACAAAATATATAATCCAGCCTTGACTTCATTTGTGTTCATGTCAATGCAGTTGCAAATTATATTTAACTTTTTGATGCAATAAAGGGCCCACAATGGCAAAAGTGCTTGAGGTCCATGAACATTTTATAGTGGCTCTGGGTGTCAGAGATACCAGAATTATTTGAGGTGCTTGCCCAAAATGCAGATTCCTGGGAACCACTCTAGTGCTAGAGAATCTGACTCCTTTGGGACGAGGCCAGAGCTTGGACTTTCAGCAAACACCTCAGGTGATCCAAATACCAAAAAAGAGAATTTCTGACCCTAGAGTAAACAACCAAGACCTATCACAGGTGCAAAGTGGACTTCTTTCAGCCGGGGCTACTTGCTAGGGTCGATAAGCCCTTCAGATTCACTGAACCATGGCTGTATCATGCCCCTTCCTGTAATTTTCAGCCAAATATTAATACACTGAGCATCCCTTCATGCTGTCATACTTAGTTGTGGTTTTAAAATTATTATTATTATCAGCAGTGGTGTTTATCATTAAGCCCCCCCC
>NW_016816842.1:3031801-3035970 GCF_001698545.2 Rhinopithecus bieti
CCCCCCCCCCCCCCCCCCGTATTTGCCCTTTAGGATAAAAATGTTTACCATTAAATGACAGTTTTCCAGTATTTTATTTGAAAAGGAGGAAAATGACAGTTAACATATTTAGATTGAGGATAACTATAACATTACTGAATGGATTGTTATTCTTCGGTGCGATATACCCTGATACTCAGCCTTACCCTGAGTTAACCAAACCATTGGAGAACAAAAGCGAATAACAGCAGGTCTCTCTTTTTTATTCCAGTTTCTTACATTTATTGTCAATGATGAATTCAGATGCCAGTGGCCTGCCTAGAAAGCCACTCTTAAGCAATAAGGAGTCTGCCAATCCACTTAAAAAACAAACCACAAGAGAAAAAAAAATCCAAAACCTCTATGTTAATGAAGCAGCAACTGTGGCCCCCTAACCTCCTCCACTTCAAGTACAGGTGTTCCTAGCAGATTAAATCCCTTAATCCTCCCAGCGACCCCTAGCATCTGATGTGCTATCTGCATTGGCTCCGTGTCGGTATCAGCTCTGGCCTTGGCCTACAGAGTTTCAAATAAAGAGACTATAATAGAAGAAGCCAGAAGGAAAAAACAACAAGGGAAGATGGGGGTATTTCAAGACTGTCGGAGATGTTCCTGAATCAGTGGCATTAATCTAGAGGCCATGTTCTGCAATGGACTTGACATCACAGGGACCAAGATTCAGTTGCTGGCTCTGAGGGTTCCTGCTTAGGTGATCTCAGGCAAGGAAGCTTCTTGCACTCTGAGCATGTTTCCTCAAGTTTCAAATGCAGAGATAATTCTTACCTCACAGGATTGTTTGAGGAATTCAGACAATGTGTGTGAAAGCACCTATTTTACTACCTGGCACACAATCTACATGCTCAATAGATGGTGTTTGAATCTTAAACTTACCTGGGGAAATTTTTAAAACTTTACCATTCAATAGATACGAGTTAGCAGATTAGCAATATGACTGCTTACTTCCTTTGGTTTATTTATATGTAAGACAACAAAAGCTAGGCTGTCAAGGAAAATAGACTATTTAATAATCTTAGAGTTCGTTTGATCTCAGTACAGGAGAAGGGTTTCACAATGAAGTTGTGTAGCAGGTGTTATCCCATTGTTATCACTGGGCAGAACAAAGACCAATGAGTAGACACTATAAGAAGGCACACTGGCCGGCCACGGTGGCTCACACCTGTAATCCCAGCAGTTTGGGAGGCTGAGGCGGGCGGATTACCTGAGGTTGGGAGTTCAAGACCAGCCTGGCCAACACGGAGAAACCTCATCTCTACTAAAAATACAAAATTAAACCGGTGTGTTGGCACATGCCTGTAATCCCAGCTACTCGGGAGGCTGAGACAGGAGAATTGCTTGAACCTGGTAGGCGGAGGCTGCAGTGAGCTGAGATCGCACCATTGCACTCCAGCCTGGGCAAAAAGAGTGAAACTCTGTCTCAAAAAAAAAAAAAAAAAAAAGAAGAAGGCACATTTTGGTTCAACATTAAAAAGAGCCTTCTGGCAACTGGAGCCAGGGTTGTGCAGCGGAACTCCATGGGGCAGGATTCCCCTAGACCACAACCGCATCACAGCTCCTGGACCATGCAGGGAAAGTACACTGCAGTCCCAGAGCCCTGGCCAGAGCTGTCCCACATGTCACTGGCTAGTTTGTGAAGAATGAAGTTCCCGTCATGGAATCTGTTCAATTTGAGGTAAAGTGACAGTAAGTCAAGAATGTTAGAATGTTAAAGAGATAGTTCCTACTTTGGATAGGAGCCTGACTAGGCTTTTTTTCGTTCATTGGTTTATCAAACATTTATGGAGTATCCATTGTACATTAGGCACAGACTTCATCCCAAGGAAAACGATATGGCTAAGATACCATCCCTGCTCCCAGAGGAGACAGAAGCCCTACCCACTTGGTAATACTGTGCTCCCTACAGCACTATGGCATCCTGACGTGGGGCCGGCTGTCTCCCGCAGTGGCAGCTGTGCTTAGCTGTGCCCTCTGTCTGTAAGACTGTTATTCTCTCCTTCCTGAAAATACAAACCTGTTCTTTTCCCAGAGATCTGATGTCCATACTTGTGGACACACAGCTGCAACTGCATTATCTCATTTAAATTCTCCAAGTTATTAGGTCTCAAGATAAGTTCATTTCCATTATGAAACAGAAGCTGAAGAAAGACTGACTTCAGTGACAAAGAATGATCCTTGGATATTGGAAAAATCTGTTAAGAGGAATAAAAAAAACTAAAACTTGTTTTACAACTAGATATGTACAAATGGATAATATTTTGTGAGAAGGATACCAAAACATTATCTTCTAAAAGTAATAAGGTACTCTGGGTATGCTTGGTAGTCATAAAATACCACAAATAAACTTGGATTTTGCACATTATCTGTGACAGTGTCATACAGGTCAGTAGGATTTTGAGGGTTCTTTGAAGGAGGCACAATTAATGATTGATTTCCGTGTGTATAGATTCCAGTAAGCACTCGCACATAATACATATGCTTTCTCCCATTTGCATCTGGTCTGGAGTATGTATCACTGGCAGAATAATTGGCACGGACAGCAAAATAGGTTCCCTTTCCATAAGCCACAGCTGTGAAAAGAAAAACCATTTTTAAGGATTTCAGTGTAATGTAAAATTTGATATGTTGGCCCAATCTGTTAAATAATGTTATTTCTAAAGCCTCTCAAAATTTTTTTTTCTGTGCTTTTCACTTTTAATCATCAATTTTTCTACCTAGAAGGGCCAGTCAGTCCCCGTTGGGATGAAATACAGTGAGTCCTACCCTGAAACTTGGGCTGCAACATGGCCATCAATGATAGGGGACCGCAATGAATCCACATGGTCCCAGCCAACTCAGGCTCCCATGGCTGATGCCTCATTCCAAGCAGCCAGATCACTCGCTTCCTTACCATTCTTTCCAGCATAGCTGCGGTTAAAGCCATTTCGATTGACGTATGGCACGGAGCCGGCATCTGTCCCATGGAAGAGTTGCTTCTCGTTCATTGTCTGGCCATTCTTGGCATCCATGGTTTTTTTCTTTGCCTGGTAGCTATTCCAGAGATCTGGATTCTGGATCCTCTCAATCTACAAATTAATAAAGAAAAATATTCTGGCAGTTCCAAGAGCACTTGCCAATATACAGCAAATGAAACATGATCACTATGTTTCATAAATAAAAGCACACTAAACAGAAAATCCAATGCCAGATGGCAGCTTTCTGCATTCAGAAATCTTTTTAGATCCAGTGTTTCATAAAACCAGGCAATGGGAAGAATGTTGGTTTAATTTTTAACATCTTCTATGTACCACATGCAAACAAGGTTTAGGATTTTAAGTACTCATGAATTCCGCTGGCCCAACTTCTGCAACTCCTGCTTTTTACATGTACTCTAATGACTGCTCCTGTTGCTGTGTCCACCTTGCTTTGCACTCTGCCTCTCACCACCTTAGTCCTTCTGGGATACTGGGTGACCTAGTTGTGTACTTACAGTAAGAGAAGCAACAGAGTATCTAGGCAAGAATGAAATTAACTAATGAAAATCTCTGGTCCAGTTGGAAGAGTGGAGCCTGAATCTTGAATGTTGTAGACCAAAGTGGCCACGCTTTCACCATACTCTTTAGGCAGTGGCCTCCAGGGCGGTGCTGGAAACTGCTTGGGTCCTGGGTCCTTGGTTGCGGTTCTACTTCTAAACTCCCCTAATCACCAAGTAGTAGCAGTTTCATAAAGCTGTCCTGGGAAGACTGAGGGGTGGATAAAGGTGGCCAAAGTCCCTCATGGAAAGGCACAAAGTAAAGGTTCCATATTGCCCATGTTGTCAGAATGTTTTCCATTTTGGAGAACTCTCAGGCTTAACACTATTACCTGCCATCATCTGGTTCTTTTTTTTTTTTTTTTTTTTCCAGTTTTGGGTTTTCTCTTTTAATTAAGATACAGTTTTGCACTCTAATTCAAAGTCTCAGCATTAGCATATATTTTGTTGATCTGGTTTATGATTTTAAATTATTTTCCTTTGTATTCTTTATCTATGGCTAAATTTCTAATCTTCAAAATGCCTACATTCATTTTATTTCATTTACCTTAAATTTTATCTTACTCATTTTAAAGCCTTCAACATTTTTTGAGTTTTGAAATAATTCTCAATTTCTTAGTCTGTT
>NW_016816842.1:3036235-3049893 GCF_001698545.2 Rhinopithecus bieti
AGAACTTTTAAAATAATATATCAAGTAATTTTGAATATAGTAATCTGATTCAATATTTTCATGGGATAAATTCTAAGGTAAAAAAATTACAAATAAATCTTAAACTTTATTTAGTAGGTTTATTATTAGCAGCAGATGTCTAGCCAGGGTAGATTACTTTTATCAGACCAGCCTCTCACCAACAACTACTAGAAGAGCTAGAGAGGGAGAAAAGTCTATCTGAAGGCATCAAAGATTTGATGAGCTAAGATTGCAGAGAGAAGGGAAGTACGGTGAAACAGTAACATAGAAGACAATAATTTCTTCAAAGCGCTGAAAGAAAATAATTGCTATCTAAAATTCTATGCCCAATAAAAATATCCTTCAAAGAATGAAAGAGAAATAAAGATATTTTCAGATAAATAAAAACTGAGAGAATTCATCACTACCAGATCTGCATTGGAAGAAATACTACATCTAGATGAAAAATTATCCCAGATGGAAGCGTGGAAATACAGGAAGAATTGAAGGACTCTGGAAATAAATGATAAATATGTTGGTACATGTAAATAAATATAAACAAAAATGTTTCATTGGGTTTCAAATATAAATAGAATTAAAATGCATGTTAAAAGCAATACAAAAAGCAAAAGAGAGATAAATAAGGTTTAAAGTATTCAAAGGTCTTTCCATTGTCTGGGGAATGATGGATGTACTAATTTACATTACAGTTTAGTAAGTCAAGGATGCATGTTATAGTCTCTAGGATAAGCAATGAAAGAATTAGAATGTGTAACTAACAACATAATAGGGGTGAAAATGAAATAGGAATAATACAAAAGAAACCAGGAAAAGATAAAAAAGAACAAAGAATAGATATTACAAATAGAAAACAAAGATTAATATGGTACATTTAAACCCAAACATATCAGTAAGTACAGTAAGTAAGATTAAGTACTCCAGTTAAAGATTTTCAGACTGGATGATGAAAAAGCAAAACTCAAGTATATGTTGCTACCAAGAGATACATCTTAAATATACAGTTATTAAAAGATTAAAAGAAAAAGAATGCGAAAAGATATACCATAACATGCTAACAATAACCAAAAGAAAGCTGGCATAGCTCTTTTAATATTGCTAATAATAATTTTGGTATGATAATTTTGAAACAATTTTATGTATTCTATAGGATGAAACAATTAAGAATGTACTATTATTAAAAGCCAAAATTTCTATTATACACAAAATGACATAAAATATTAAGATATTAAGAAAAAATGTTTCAACATTAAATTTCAATTGAAAACATGAAATCCTGGCACTTTGAGAGACTGAGGTGGGTGAATCCCAGCACTTTTGAAGTCAAAAGTTTGAAACCAGCCTGGATAACACAGACTCCATCTCCACACACACACACAAAAAGGTGTGGTGGCATGTGCCTGTAGCCCCAGCGACTCTAGAGTCTGAGTGGTGGGGATTGCTTGAGCCCAGGAGTTGGAAGCTGCAGTAAGCTGTGATCATGCCGATGCACTACAGCTGGAATGACAGAGCACACCTTTGCCTCAAAAAAAAGAAAAGAAAACATAAATACGAGTTCATGATTTTCTTAGCTCTAGCCACAAAAGACCCTGGAAGCAACAACACCTCAATAGCAGTGAACACACACAACACACAACACACAACTCTTGGTTTCTCACTACCATTCCCCACTAAAAGGTAACAGGGCTTCTTAGAAAAATGTCTGATTCCAGGCACGAGACAAGGAAAGTACAGGGTGAGCAAGACAAATCTCATGGCAAAAAGTAAAGAAATGCTCAAAGATAAATGGGGTCATTAAAAGACATGGGAGCCAACTTCCTGCCAGCCAAATGTAGGATAATTTGTACATCTAACAGAATAATCACTGTAATTAAATATAACATACTGATTTTTTTTCAAAATCAGGAAAAAAAAGAACATTTATTCTTTAAAAAAAATGCCAAATAACATATATAGAAGGAATGGCAGAATTAGAAAATCACCATCCTGCAACCTCCAGTGTAATGATGGATTCAGGCAAGGATCATCAATGGAAGTGAAAATCAATCAGTACAAGGTTGTTGGGGAACAGGATACTCATATGCTGATGAAGTATCATCCCACAGATAATCTACTGATTCCAGTGGAGAGATATGGTGGTCACCAACTTGACTAGTGATCAAACTTAGCATCATTAATAGTGGGATGGCCTTACCATCTGAGGTTCCTGATGTGATGTATCACCTATGAAGTATTCTTGCAAAAAATATTTATCTGAATTTATTCAAATCTTTCAACCTAACTCAGCTTACCAGAAATAAAGAGGATAGAGAAATAAATGATATTACCAAGAATCAGGTAAGTCTAGAATCTATAAAACTGGCATGGATTCTTCCACAAAAATCAAGGCATGACAGATCCAGAATGTGATACATTCTGCAACACAATTGGCTTAAACTCTAAAAAATTCAGTGTCATGAAAAATATTTTTTTAAATGCAAGAGTACTATTCTATATTAGAAGACACAAAGGACATAATGTCCAAACAGTGTATGAACTCAGACTGGGGTAGGGGAGGGGGAGTTATAAGAGATTTTTTTGAACAATTGGAAAAATCAGAATATGGACTGGGGCCGGACATGGTAGCTCACGCCGGTAATCCCAACACTTTGGGAGGCCGAGGCGGAGGGATCACTTGAGGTGAGGAGTTTGAGACCAGCCTGGCCAACATGGAGAAACCCCATCTCTACTAAAAACACACAAAAAAATTAGCCAGGTATGGTGGTGGGCACCTGTAATCTCAGCTACTTAGGAGGCTGAGGCAGGAGAATCGCTTGCAACCAGGAGGCAGAGGTTGCAGTGAGCCGAGATCACGTCACTGCACTCCAGCCTGGGTGACAGAGCAAGACTCTGTCTCGGGGGGAAGAAAAAAAGAATATGGACTGTATATTGGATATTACTGAATTAATGTTAAGTTTTTAATTGGGATAATGACGTCATAATTTAGGAGAATGTCTTTAATTGGGAGATACTTGCTAAAATAGGAGTATCACGATGTCTGCAACTTACCTTCAAATGCTTCAGCAAAAACAGACAGGCAGAGAAAGCAACAGTGGCAAAATTGTTGAATCTAAGTGGAAGGCTTATGGATATTAAAAACCTTAATCATAAGACTTAATAGTCATAGAGGATGAAAGACGACCCATTTTTCATGTTATTTTCACAATTCTAGGGACCTCCCTGGAGGTGCCTTAAGTACTACCGACACCCCTGCTTTTATCTGGTTCATACACTGGGATTTCACATAAGATTTTATTGAAAAAAAAAAAGGTTTCACTGTAAAAAAGTGTTGAAATCAATTCTCTGGCCAAGGTCTGCCAATATGCAGCAGGCATCCATAGGGCCCACTATAGATATTGCTGGTCAACCAGAACATTCATTCTTGCTCAATCTAAACTTAGCATCTCATCACAATGTGCCAGTCAGCCACTACCAGTTAGTAGTAATTGGTACTTGGAGTGAGACTTTCTTGTTATCTCAGAAATAGACCATGATAGAGCTGTGTACTTGAATCACATTGTCTTGGTGCCTCATAGAATTGTTTTCATTCAATCAGGCATGGATTTTGTTCAACCAGTTTTACATTATAAAAGACAGTGGTGTAAAAGTTGATGCTGAATTTATTGTGAGGATGATGTTGAGGATATTCTCTAGTACTTGATCCACAAGAGAAACCTCTCAGGAGTCAGTCTCAGTATTGTGAGGAGCTGTGAGCCTCCTTATCAAATGGTTTGCTTTTTCATTTATGGACATTATGAGTCTTGTGGCTGAATGTTTACCTCTTGCTTTGTCTGCTAGGAAACTCAGAGACAAATTGGTAACCTCATGTTATACATTTTTGAGAACTAGTAGTACCTCTGTATTATCTTATTTTCCCCGCTATTCTTTTCTCTTTATCAATTTTCTTTGTCTATTTACTTTATCTGAAGGTATAGTCTATATCTTTGCAGAGCACTTTGAATCTTTTTGAATTATTATGTGCTTAACTACATGAATAAACAGTGTTGGCAGTTCAAATAGAGAGTAAGAAAAACTTGCAAAGAAAGAAAATGCAGGTCTTCCTGGCAGACTTGTTATGGTGGATCAAAGATCTCTGGCTTTACTCAGAAAGTGGTAGAACCAAAAACAGAAAAGAGGAAGGAAAGGGAAAGAGAATTACATACATATGAAGCATTAGATTTTAGAGAAGTTGATTTTGCAGTTAGATATTCAAGTGGAGATTTTTTTTTTCTTTTTGAGATGGAGTCACTCTGTCGACCAGGCTGGAGTGCAGTGGCATGATTTCAGCTCACTGCAATCTCTACCACCCATGTTCAAGTGATTCTCCTGCCTCAGCCTCCCGAGTGGGTGGGATTACAGGCGCCTGCCAATGTGCCCAGCTAATTTTTGTAGTTTTAGTAGAGATGCAGTTTCACCATCTTCGCCAGGGTGGTCTTGAACCCCTGACCTCGTGATCCACCCGCCTCGGCCTCCCAAAGTGCTGGGATTACAGGCGTGAGCCACTGCACCCGGCCTCAAGTGGAGATTTTTTAGGCCACTGGGAGTATGTTCTAGAATTTGAGTCAAAGACCCAGGTTGGTAATGTTGATTTGGGAGCTATCGACATTGAACTAATAGTTGAATCCAAGAAGGGTTAAAATATTCCCTGGTGAGGTACAGAAACAAAAGACCCTTTAAGCATAAGTGGCATGAATAAAGCTAGAATTAGGGGTTTGGAAGAGAAACAGTACCTGCGATAATGAAAAGGAAATTGGTCAAGGAAAAGAAAAATCATAATAATATTGCTAGAGAAAGTCAAGGAAAAATATAATTGCAAAGAGCAGTATCAATAATGTTTAAAAATGGAAGAAGATGCCAAAATAATTGGTTGTTTTTTATTTGAGAGCAGGATCTCGCTATGTTACCCAGACTGGCCTCAAACTCCTGGGCTCATGCAATCCTTCCACCTCAGCCTCCCAATAGCTGGGACTGCAGGCACGAATCATCACACTCACCCGCCCAAAACAATGATGATAAACAAGGAAAGGGCTGCTGGCTTTATCAAGGAAGCACTGTTGACCTGTGAATAGTGGGGCAGAGTAACATGGTCCTGATCTGAGGAGGAGCCTCTGCATAGCTCTCTGTGGAATTTGCTAGTTATCAAATCCAATTTTAAAGCCATATCTTTGAATTTGTATTAGCTTGCTTCACAAAGTAAATCTACGTCTTCAGTGTTCTATCATATTACAACTGAATATTGTAATCACTGACACAAGAATTTTAATGCCTCAGTAATTATGGTCACATGAGTAGAATCTAGAATCTACTAATTACCATAAAAATTCTAATTCTGGGTTAAAAAATGTGATAGGAAGTGAATGAAAATGGATTTTATATAGGACCATGACAGAACTTATTTCCACCATTCAGAAACCACATTCCAGCAGAAGGCTTACCTTCTCTATTCTAAAGTATGCGCAGGTCTGGTTAAACTTGCTTGCCACCGTGTTGTACTCAGGATCACTAGGTTGCAGCTCCACCACACAGAAATTGTGCTGCTTCATATCACTCCAGTGTGCAGGGATGTCAACTGCAAAGGAGACATTTGAGGATGCCCTCGTATATTCCCAGTACACTCTGGAAAATTTAGTATCTGTGTTCTTGTGTTACTATCTTCCAATGCTAAGCATTCAAAAAGTTCCTTATCTTTCTAGGAGAACGCTTTTCAAAGCATGAACGACAGACAACCGACATCAGAACCAACTGGAATGCTTGTTAAACCAAAAAAAAAGGAAAGCCACAGATCAACCGAATCAGCATCTCTGAGGAGCAGAGCCTGTGTATCTGCCTCCTAAGTTTGGATCATACTACGATTTGAGAAATGTTGGTGCAGTATAACTCATCTGTGTTTTCTGTTCAATCTCTAATAGTCACAATCTAACAATAAATTATTTCCCTACAGTGTTCTAAGTAGTTACTGTTTTGTTTATGCATGGATTTTTGCCAGAACTCCTCACCATCACCACCACAGGCACTCCATATCTATTTTTTCATTATTCTTCATAGCATCTTTAAGAGGCAGTTGGGTGGCAGATTTTGCTATGTGATAGGCTGTGGTGACAGCTCTGTCTTCTCCTCTGCTAAGCAGAATACCATATGTGATTTATTATTTTCCAAGGGTTGCTCAGAGTGTTAGGAATCTGTTCACACTGATCTCACAAGAGATAAATATGGTGTAATGGAAGCTAATTTACTTGTTTTCAAGGGGGACTTAATCTGGTTTGAAGGTGGGAATGGCTGCCTACACAAGACAGGCATTCCCTTCTTGGAGAGTAGATCTGGTCAGAGAATCTGAAGCCTGCTTCCTGTCATGTGCGTCAAGGAACCTTTTGCTCTCGGTAGAGGTGACTTCTGGGAGAAGTTCCTACAGGCTCCCGATCCTCCCTGGATTATCAGTCAGACACAGAGAGGGCCCACCCTCTGACCAGGCTTTCCTTTCTGTTTTTCCCTTTGCCCTTTTGTTCTAGAAAATCTTGGGCCATCACTTTTCCTTTAAGCCTATGGTTTTCCTTCCCCTAATTGATGCAGCTATTACCTCCTCAGCACAACTGGCTTTTGGAAGCTTATAAACTGTAAAGATGGGAACAAAGGTGAGATTTGACTATTGTTACCAAGAAGATAGTCATCTTCAGGCTTTTGGGTACATCCATTCTGGGTTTTCCTGGCCATAACCTAAGCACTTTAAGCTCAGAGGCCACATTTTCTAGTTTATTTCATTAGTGTTACATGAATTTTTTCCTATTTGAAATTCTGATGTATATACAAAATAGTGTTATGCCCAAAGTAGGTGTGAAATAGTAGATGACAAGTATAAATGTTTAACTCACCTTCGGATTTCACAAGGCGCTGAACAGATAAACTGAGGCCCTTTGCATCTGTGGCAGTGTATGTGTTCAAGTTCACTGTATAGTGCTGATGATTAATTTTGACATCCATAGTTTTTTTCTTTTCTCTCCTTGCATCCTCTAATTTCAGATTGGTTATTTTGTCAAAACGACAAAAAGTGTTATTGTCATTATACTGCCATTCTATAAACTCACTGATACAGTCTGCCCGGGATTCCTGTTCTTTGGCCAGTCGAACTCTCTTGATCATTGCCTCAATTTCATCTCTAGCCTGCATCACATCTCTGCTAATTCCCAAAACCTTAATCAAAGGTCTCTTATTGTCCAGGGAAATGCTAATATTTAACTTCTCCTGCAGCTCTTTCAACTTCTGATACTCCTTTTCATCAAAGTATTTGATGTACTCATCTTCACTGGTGTAAGGACACTGTTCTTTTTCAATCAGGTCTTGCAGCCAGGAGATAGCTTGTTCCACACATGTGATATTTTCACCACACACCCGAAAAGTTGCTGATTCTGTTTTCTTTTCCAAAACCAAATGATTCTCTTTTTTGGGAGATTGCTTTGAAATGCCCAAAAGTGCTAAAAAGAAAAGGAAGATTAGGTGTTTCCCATGTGACATCAACGTTAGGAACATGCATTTCATAAAAGCAAACAACTAGGCTGGGCGTGGTGGCTCACGCCTGTAATCCCAGCACTTTGGGAGGCTGAGACGGGCGGATCACGAGGTCAGGAGATCGAGACCATCCTGGCTAACACGGTGAAACCCCGTCTCTACTAAAACTACAAAAAACTAGCCGGGCGACGTGGCGGCGCCTGTAGTCCCAGCTACCCGGGAGGCTGAGACAGGAGAATGGCGTGAACCCGGGAGGTGGAGCTTGCAGTGAGCTGAGATCCGGCCACAGCACTCCAGCCTGGGTGACAGAGCAAGACTCCGTCTCAAAAAAAAAAAAAAAAAAAAAAAAGCAAACAACTCACATGCAAGTTTAGACATCATAGACTTTTGGGAAGAAACCTGAGTCCCTTCTCTTTTCTTCATGATGGCATAAAACACATCCAGTACTTGAGGCAGAAAAATAACAACTTTAACTTTTTTCACAGATTTGGCTGATCCTTTCTGGACAAAGTCTTCAATGGCATCAATTATGGCTTCAGCAACCTTTTCTGGGTCTTGTTTGGCATTTCCTGGAAGAGCAAATAATAAAATTGCTGAAGGACGAAATGACCTAAGTGGAAGGCTGAGGAATACATTAGGGTTTCCAATGCTCAGAGAATAAATGCCCACTCCTCAATTCTTTCATCATTGTGGAATTTTCTAACAAAGCATCAGCAAACACTTTTGAAGTCCTAGATGCAATGAGGGTTTTGGTTCTAGGATGTCAGGAAGCCCACAGCCTGGCAATGAACAAAGGACCCAGAAGTCTGACTTTTGGTGTCTGACAATCATATCTACTCTATTCAGCTGATCCTAGCTCATTATGTTCCTCCTCTCCTATTACAGAGCACAAGCAGCTTTTCTTCTTAACTCACTAGTGTCCTCAAAATTTCATAAAAAGCAGATGCTAATATATGTTGACATAAAATACTTTCTAAAGATGAAAACCTTTTTTTGGATCAGTCATCACTTGATTTTATGTATGTATCCTTATTCTCCCAGACATCTCTGGGAACCTAATTTAAGCTAAGCAAAATTTAGTAAGACACCCAGTGCTATAGGCTATTTGTTACAATCTATAATTTTTCAGACACAAGTTATCTATAAGCCTTCAAGAAGCCTTTCCCTCCACACTCAGTGAGATTTTAGCTGACCACCAGGATTCAAGGTAGCTACCTGGAGCAGTGTGTTTCCTATTTCCAGCATACTCCATATCCTCCTTCTCAAGCCATGAAAGTGACAGCCTAGGTAAGATCATGAAAAGTCCCTTTCCAGCCATGGGAACAGTCCCATGTGAAAAACAGCTGGCAAAGTCACATGATGGGCAATGTAAAAGTTCCTTGGCCAAGCTGATGTGACAGACTAAGAGCCCACCTGGCTAATTGTTGTTGATGGTGCCCACCACTATTGCAGAACAAGAGTAGGCTCCTTCGACTTGGTTATGCTGACAATTGTGGGAATGTAGACAAATCCCACATAAAATTAACCAAGGGGGGTTATTCAAATCTTTTTAAATCAGATGATCAGAGAAAGAGGGAAATTCTCTTTTGCAAAGCTGTAATTTTCCCATGGTATTTGGAAGAGTTTATATGGACACGTTCAGTTACATTCATTCACTTTCAAGAAACATCTGCCATGTCCTATCACTGGCTAGGTACTCACTAGGCACTTACTAAAACACAGATGATGTGATATGTGGGGATGAGCAGGTGATCAATTGGTGAAATACGGAAAATTGAGGGACAGGCTATGCCAGATAGAACTATGTAATGGGTGTATGTTTGACCTGGCATGTATGCAGAGCAGACCTAGTTTTGAGGAAGATAAGTCTGGAGGGGTGTGGAGGAAGCATGGAGTGGGGAGCCTAGGTCTAGTTAGGAGGCTGTATTAAAAGCTTAGTCAAAAGGCAAGAGCTGAACAAAAAGAGGAGGCCAGAATGAAGAGTAGGGATTGAGGAGCTATTCTGGAAGTAAAGTCAGGAGGACATAGAGACCAGCTGGGTTTTTCCTTAACCTTTCCCTCTCCCTCTTTTGCCATACACATACCTTCACTATATCATGGTTCATGTTGTATTGCAGTTGTTTGTTTGCATGCCTGTCTCTCATACTGGGCTCAGTGCTCTTTGTGAACTGGATCCTTTTCTTAGTTATCTTTCTATCTCCAGTGCCTAAACATGGTGCCTCGCAGATGCGGGCACTCAGTAAACGTTCAATCAAATAATTCCTAAGCTAATGAAGATCAGAGTGATGAAGAGAGTAGAGTCAAGGACTCTAGATGGAAAGTGATGTTTTTCACATGATTGGAGATATAAGAGGAAGGGCAGGTTTGGGGAGATGACAAGGAATGGGAGTTTGGAGTCTGCGCTGAGCTTGAGGTGATCACAGGTATTGCTGACCACCTAGTCTCTCCTCTTATGCAGGTGTCCCTAAGGAATAGGGAGGAGGCTCCTTTAACTGCCGGAGGCTGTCTTGATCACAGTCTTAATTGAACTCATATACACCACTAAAAGAGAAAGCTTTCACATCTATCAGTCTCAGGACCAGCTCAGGTGGTGATAAAGACAGGTAAAGAGGACACGCAAGGATAACCCACTAACCCTGATTTATTTGTGCAGACCAGCAATGCAACCAGGTCAGTGGAAGAAACGACAGGATTGCAGTAGCCCAGAAATGCTCAAATGTGTACATATTTATACAAAACGAAAACTACCTTCTTTCTTTGTTTCTTCTTTTGACTCTACCAGGGACTCCTTTGGGAAGGTCTGTGGCACCCCTAAGCTGCCTGCTTTCTCGGTCCAAATCACTTGAAGGTGGAAACCCAAGACTAGAGCTCAGAGAAAAAAGCAGATGGAGACAAGAGACTGAGGAGTCATTGGTGGGTGTCCATAAAAGATAAGTAAGTAGAGAGATGATAGATAGATAGATAGATAGATAGATAGATAGATAGATAGACAGATAGATAGACAGACAGATAACTGCTAGAGAGAGATAGGAGAAATGTTGGCTAATCTGCTAGGAATAGATGATACTCTAAGGGGAATGAAAACAAAGGGATCAAAAATTATACTTTTAGAAATAGAAAAGTTGTAAAATAGATATAGAATTCTATCTCAGAACATTATAAGGAATGGTACAGAATTACAGATATGGGTCAGAGGGTTAGAAGAAGGCCCAGAAATTGACAAGGAAGGTTAAGTTTCTTGAGGCTAACATTTTGGAAAGCCTAGAATGCCAGCATAAGAGATTCAAACTTAGATTCCCGAGCAACAGAATGACAGATCTGATGCTGACTATTCTCGCACTGGAACCAGGCAGCTCCGTTCACTTCAAGCCTAAAAAGGCATGCCTCCCCTGACCAGCTCTCTGAAGGAGACCAAGCAGGAATTCCTAAAGAGCTCAGAGAACACCTATGAAACAAAACTGCACATTCTGTGCATGGACCCCAGAACTTAAAGTATAATAATAATAATAATAATCATAATCATAATAAAGCCCACCTAACTAATGATAAATCCAGAGTGCCATCCTTATATATGAAAAATCACGCTGTCACTACATAGTTTTAGGAAAAGAAGAAAACCAAAGAAGCAAGTAGGCTGAAAAGAGGAAAGTGGAGAGTTGAGTTTCTGACCCACTAGGTTCTGGTGACTGAGAAGCTTCTACACAGAAATGCCCTGGGGCAAAGTGACACAGCTGACTGTTGAGCTGAAGCCTGGAAGTGTTCCTCTGGGAATCAGCTAGAGTGAGGTGGAAGTTGTTGTACTAAGATTCTCCACGGAGAGGGGAAAGAGGAGGAAGCTAAGGGTTGCATAATGGAGAATATGTAGGGAATGGAAAAAGGTGAAGTAACTGAGGAAAGAGAATGAGGGATGGCCTTTCCACTCTCTCCCTTCTCTTCCCCGCCTTACTTTCCCTTCCCTTCTTTCTATCTCTCTAACATTCTAACACTCTCTTCAGTTTCCTGCGTTTTGTTCCTCTTTTACTCAAACTATCCACAGGCTTTGTCATTCCCTTGGGAGTTGCTTTATGGGGAGGAAGCTGTCCACTCCTAGCTTAATGGTTGCTGCCCTGGGTCAGACTCAGCACTGACCACATTCACACTCAGCTCCAAATGGAAGGGAAAGTAGACGCCTTGGGATTTAGCCTTGACAGCCAGAGGCTACAAACCTGTCCCAATGGCTGGGAGGCAAATTGATGAGTAGTTTTGTTTTTCACACTCCTGCAAAACAGAGGAAACTGAACTCTTGACATCATTTCCACCAATTACATGAATGATATTCTTGCACTTCAAAAATCCACCTCCAGTGATTATATAATCATTTTTGTGCTGCTGAGCTGGGAAACACAGACAAAAAGATGCAAAATTAGTAGATGTTGAACCCATCATTTGTTTAGAAAGCAAAATGTGTAACTTGGCAAGTAAGCATTTTGTGAATAAAAAACTCCTGAAATACTATCTTTGATGGAATGGTATGACTTTACTTTTTAACTGTGAGATTACTTTTCACTTCTAAGTCTCTGTGATTGAAATTCTTTAGTAAAATGTATCATTTTAAAATTAGAGTGTTGTCTCCCCAACCCCAAGTCTTTCCTCAGCCTCTCCACAGCCTCCCATACAATTACAACTCCGGACCAAAAAATAGAAGGTGCCTTACCTTGCTGAGAACATTCCATTTCTACATTTTGTCCAGCACATTCTAAAATTGCTTTGGAGACCCCTACATGAGAAAATCAAAATGATTACAAACATGAGTAAAAAACCACTATGGTATATTTGGATCAGAAAGATTATCTAAATGCATTCTCCATTATCTGAGGAATACTCTAATTGGGTATTGCTGATGACAAAGAGGAAAACTTCATAAAATAAACATTATTAATTATGGAAAACCCTGTCAACATAATTTAGAAGTTATTAATTAACAAGCCAAAGTTATAAAAACCAGTTTGGCTACAGAAACCCTCCTTCATGGGCATCTACCATTAACTATTGCACTCATCAAAATTGTACAAGTACCTGCTTTGAGATTAAATGACTTTGATGTGGAATTTACAATCACATCTGCCTCTTCTTTGGTGATATCTCCAGAAGCCACCTGGAAGATGATGGAGCCAATCTTCATTTCATGCACACCTGAATCAGGGCTAGAAACAGTCCCATAAAAACCTGAAAAGAAAAGAAGTAAAGTCAATAACCAAGTCAGCCACAGCAAGAATGACTTGGGTATCCTGCTCACATGTGGCCCTCTTGTGTGTCTTCCCTCTCTCTCTCTTTCTGTGACCTCTGGTCTTTAACCTGGCCCTGCCCCTCAGCCTCAGTGATGATCTGTTTAAGAAAAAAGAATTAGAAAATAGAATCCCTATCAAACATGAACTCTGGTGCTGGCCAAGGTGAAATTAGTCTGCTATAGCCTATCTCTCCCATTGATTACAACTAAAAACAAGACAAATACAAAAAGCCACTACCCAAGAGCTCTGAAAAGTTACAATAACAGCAGACAGATTGAAGAAAGGAGCCAAAATTTGCAGAAGCAATCTGCTAAGGGGGGCAGTTTTCCATTTTGTTCGTTTTAATATTTTTCCTCTTTTCTCTCCCAGCTTTGACCCAAGGGTGGCCCTAGTCTCATAACATAATATTTTAAATGCCCAGTCTATATTCCAAAATTGTTTGTCATATAAAGAACCAGGAAAATTTGATCAACCCTTAAGAATGAAGAAAATCAATAGCTGTCAATCCAGCCAGGCACGATGGCTCACGCCTGTAATCCCAGCACTTTGGGAGGCCAAGGTGGGTGGATCACTTGAGTCCAGGAGTTCAAGATCAGCCTGAACAACGTGGTGAGACCCCATCTCCACAAATAATGCAAGTATTAGCTGGGCATGGTGGTGCACAACTGTAGTCCCAGCTACTTGGGAGGCTGAGGTAGGAGGATCACTTGAGCCCCCAGAGTTTGAGGCTGCAGTGAGCTGAGATCGTGCCACTACACTCCAGCCCAAGTGACAGAGTGAGACCCTGTCTCAAAAAAAAAAAAAAAAAAAAAAAAAAAAAAAAAAAAAAAAAAA
>NW_016816842.1:3050015-3086768 GCF_001698545.2 Rhinopithecus bieti
AAAAAAAAAAAAAAAAAAAAAAAAAAAAAAAAAAAAAAAAAAAGATGTCAATCCCGGCCAAGCACGGTGGCTCATGCCTGTAATCCCAGCACTTTGGGAGGCCGAGGCAGGTGGATCACTTGAGGTCAGGAGTTCAAGACCAGCCTAGCCAACATGGTAAAACCCTGCCTCTACTAAAAGAAAAATACAAAAATTAGCTGGGCATGGTGGCACATGCCTGTAATCCCAGCTACTTGGGAGGCTGAGGCAAGGGAATCGCTTGAACCCAGGAGGTGGAGGTTGCAGTGAGCCAAGATTGCACCACTGCACTCCAGCCTGAGCAACAGAGCAAGGCTCCATTAAAAAAAAAATGTCAATCCCAAAGTGATCCAGATGGTGGAATTATAGAAGACTTTAAAGCATCTACTATAACTATGATCCATGAGGTCAAAGTAAACACATTTGAATGGATGGAAATGATGTGAAATGAATGGAAAAATAGGATGTCTCTGCAGAGAAACAGAGACTATTTTAAAAAGACCTCAAGGGACTGGAGAAACAAGAACAAACTAAACCCAAACTCAGTGGAATAAATAACAAAGATCAGAGCAGAACTAAATGAAATTGAAACAAACAAACACAGAAAGATAAAAAATGAAACAAAAAGCTGGTTCTTTGAAAAGATAAAGAAAATTTATAGACTGTTAGTGAGATTAACCAAGAAAAAGAAGAGAGAAGTTCCAAATAAGCTCAATTAGAAATGAAACTGGAGACATTACAACCAATACCACAGAAATACAAAAGATCTTTCAAGGCTGCTATGAATACCTTTACGTGCACAAACTAGAAACTCTAGAGGAAATGGATAAATTCCCGGAAACGTACAACCCTCCTAGGTTAAATCAGAAAGAAACAGAAACCCTGAACAGACCAATAACAAGCAGCAAGATTGAATTAGTAATTTAAAAAATTGCCAACAACAAAAAAGTCCCAGACCAGATGGATTCACAGCAAAGAATTGGTACCAATCCTACTGAAACTATTCCAAAAGATAGAGAAAGAAGGAATCCTCCCTAAATCGTCTAAAAGCCAGTATTAAACTAATAATAAACCCAAGAAAGGATACAACAAAAAAAGAAAACTATGGACCAATATCTCTGATGAACACAGATGCAAAAATCTTTGACAAAATACGTGCTAACGAAATCCAACAGCACATCAAAAAGATAACACATTATGAACAAGTGTATTTCATCCCAGGGATGCAGGGATGGTTTAACATATATAAGTCAATAAATACAATACATCACATAAACTGAATTAAGAACAAAAACCATATAATCATCTCAATCGATGAGAAATAGCATCTGATAAAATCCAGCACCGCTTTATTATAAAAACCCTCAACCAAATAGGCATAGAGGGGACATATCTTGAAGTAGTAAAAGCCATATATGACAAACCCACAGCCAACATCATATTGAATGGGGGAAAGTTGACAGCATTACCCCTGGGAACTGGAACAAGACAAGGATGCCCACTTTCACCACTTCTATTCAGCATAGTACTGGAAGTCCCTGCCAGAACAATCAGACAAGACAAAGAAATAAAGTCCATCCAAACTGGAAAAGAGGAAGTCAAACTGTTGCTGTTTGCGGATAATACAATTGTATACTAGAAAATCCTAACGACTCCTGCAAAAAGCTCCTAGATCTGATAAACAGTTTCAGTAAAGTCTCAGGTTAAAAAAACCAATGTACACAAATTAGTAGCCTAGCTACACACCAACAACGACCAAGCTGAGAACCAAATCAAAACTCAATCCCTTATACAATAGCTGCAAAAATAAATAAATAAATAAATAAAATACCTAAGAATATACTTAACCAAGGAGGTGAAAGATCTCTACAAGGAAAACTACAAAACACTGGTCAAAGAAATGACACAAGCAAATGGAAACACATTCCATGCTCATGGATGGGAATAATCAATATTGTGAAAATGACCATTCTGCCCAAAGCAGTCTACAGATTCAATGAATTCTCATCCAAATACCGGTATCATTCTTCACAGAACTAGAAAAATAATTCCTAAAATTCATATGGAACCAAAAAAGAGCCCATATAATCAAGCAAGTCTAAGCAAACAGAACAAATCTGGAGGCATCACACTACCCAACTTCAAATTATACTACAAGTCTATAGTTACCAAAACAGCATGGTACTGGTATAAAAATAAGCATGTAGACCAATGGAATAGAATAGAGGGCCCAGAAATAAAGTCAAATACTTAAAGCCAATTGATCTTCAACAAAGCATACAGAAACATACATTGGGGAAATGATACCCTATTCAATAAATGGTGCTGGGAAAACTGGTAAGCCACATGTAGAAGATGAAACTGGATCCCTATCTCTCACCTCATATAAAAATCAACTCAAAATGGATCAAAGACTTACATCTAAGACCTGAAACCATAAAATTCTAAAAAATAACATTGGAAAACTCTTCTGGACATTGACTTAGGCAAAGAATTCATGACTAAGACCCCAAAAGCAAATGCAACCAAACCAAAAATTAAAAATGGGACCTAATTAAACTAAAAAGCTTCTGCACAGCAAAGTAATCAGGAGAGTAAACAGACAATCCACAGAATGGGAGAAAATATTTGAAGACTATGCATCCGATAAAGGACCAGTATCCAGAATCTACAAGAAACTCAAACAAATCAGCAAGAAAAAACAAACAAACAAAAATAATCCCATCAAAAAGTCAGCAAAGGATATGAGCAGACATTTCTCAAAAGAAGGTATACAAACAGCCAACAAACATAAGAAAAAATGCCCAACATCACTAATCATCAGGAAAATGCAAATTAAAACCACAACGAGATGCTTAAAACCACAATGAGATGCTTCCTTACTCCTGCAAGAATGGCCATAACTTAAAAGTCAAAAAACGATAGCTGTTGGCATGGATGTGGTAAAAAGGGAACACTTTTACATTGCTGGTGGGAATGTAAATTATTACAACCACTACAGAAAGCAGCATGGAGATTCCTGAAAGAACTAAAAGTAAAACTACCAATCAATCCAGCAATCCCACTACTGGGTAACCACCCAAAGCAAAATAAGTCATTATATGAAAAGACATACACACACACGTTTATAGCAGCACAATTTGTAGTTGCAAAGATATGGAACCAACCTAAGCGCCCATCAGCCAACAAGTGGATAAACAAAATGTGCTATATATACACCATGGAATACTCTTCAGCCATAAAAAGGAATGAAATAATATCTTTTGAAGCAACTTGGATGGAGCTGGAGGCTATTATTCTAAGTGAAGTAGTTTAGGAATGCAAAACCAAATATCCTATGTTCTCACTTATAAGTGAAAGCTAAGCTATGAGGATGCAAAAGCATAAGAGTGATATAATGGACTTTGGGGACTCCAATGGGTAGGTTGAGAGAGGGGTGAGGGATAAAAGAGTACATAACAGGTACAGTATATGCTGCTCAGGTGACAGATGCACTAAAATCTCAGAAATCACTACTGAAGAATTTATCCATGGAACCAAAAACCACCTGTATCCCCAAAACTATTAAAATAATAATAATAATAAATTGCAAAGGAAAATAAAGTTCAAACTTCAAAGAATTTAAAAATTTTAAAAAGAACCAAATAGACATTTTAGAACTTACACATATATATCTAAAATAAAACATTCACTGGATGGGCTCAATAGCATAGTGGGCAGAGAAAAGACTCAGTGAACTTGAAGGTAGGTCAAGATAAATTATCCAATCTGAAGAACAAGAGAGAAAAGAGACGTGCGGGGTTGCGGGGGGGCGGTAGGCATGGAGAGAACAGCTCTGCAGAGATCTTGGAACACTATCAAAAGGCTTAGCACCACAGTATTGGAAAACAGAAGGAGACATGAAATCGATCAGTGCACAAAAAAGCATTTAAAGAGATAACTTAAAATTTTCCAAATTTGGTGAAAGACATTTTTCTATTAAAGAAGCCTTGGTGAAACTCAAACAGGATCAACTCAAATATGGCAACAACAAATTTGGCAGAGGTGAAACATTTGGTTAGCGTTGTCTCTCTAATTTGTCTATTTTGGAAAATACATATCACATTCTCCTCAGGAAATGGTAGTCTTGTCATTACTTAAAACCCATTGTACAGATTATATAACTTGGCCTGCCTTCCCTTCTGCTTCAGATGATGTAAACATGACCAGTGTCTTACACGCTCAGGCATATGAAACATAACTTAGTATCATTTGTCACTCATTGTTCTTTCTTTCATAAAAATTATCACTACTATCTTTTACCTGTCAGTGAACAGTTACTTAGCAACTACAAATCACTTTTCAATTTAGAAGCTTTACTGAACCTTGTGTATCTTCAGCCTTGGAAATTTTGTCACTGATGAGATTTCCATTAGCCCTTCTGGCAAATTCATCTGAAAATGCCTGAAATATAAACATAGCGTTGATCATTACACTCCTCTGTAGACGAATAAATTGGAATCATCAGGGTGTTTGGTCCTGCATGCATACATACATATTTGGGAGATAAACATTATCAAGCAGTATTATTTAATTTCATTGCAGATCTTGAAAGTTATGAAAACAACACATGATTCTGCTTCTATAAATGTGTCTAATGAAAATAAAGATGTGGACAAAGATATAAATACAAGGATATTCACTATAGTGCCATTCATAATAGAGAAAAAAACAGTTAAAAATTCAACAGGAAAAAAGTTAAATAAATGTTGCTGTATCCATGTGTTGGATTATTTAGTAGCCATTAAAAATAGATTTTCAAAGAATTTTTTATTTTTTAATAAATGAGATCTCGCTGTGATGCCCAGGCTGGAGTGTCACCCAGGCTGAAGTGCTAGAGGCGTTCATTGCAGCCTCGACCTCCTGGGCTTAAGCAATTCTCCCACCTCAGCCTCCCAAGTAGTTGGGACTATAGGCATGGCACCACACCCAGCTAAGTATTTTTTGTTTGTTTGTTTGTTTGTTTGTTTTTGTTTTGTAGAAACAGGATCTCCCTATGTTGCTCAAGCTGGTCTTGAACTTCTGGCCTCAAGTGATCCTCCTGCCTTGGCCTCCCAAAGTGCAGGGATTAAAGGTGTGAGCCACTGTGCCCAGCCTCAAAGAAGATTTAATGAAATAGAAAATAAAAGCAAAGGATATTAAATAAAATAAGATATAATCACAATATTTATTTATTTATTTATTTATTTATTTATTTATTTAAGATGGAGTCTCATTCTGTCACCCAGACTGGAGTGTAGTGGCGCAATCTTGGCTCATTGCAACCTCTGCCTCCCAGGTTCAAGTGATTCTCCTGCCTCAGCCTACTTGGGAGGCCACCACACCCAGCTAATTTTTGTATTTTTAGTAGAGACAGGGTTTCACCATGTTAGCCAGGCTAGTGTCCTGACCTCAGGTGATCTGCCTGCCTTGGCCTCCCAAGGTGCTGGGATTACAGGCATGAGCCACCGCTTTCAGCCAATCCCACTTTTAAAAGTACATATGTAAAAAAGCAGGCTGGAATAAAATCCAACTAAAGAATTTATGCATTTTGCATTGTTCAAAGTTTCTACAATGAACATGAATTACCATAATAGTCAGTCAAAGCAAATAACTTGCCAATTGTAAGAACTACAATGTTAAGAGAATGACCATCACAAGGTCCCAAACACTTCCATTTTTTATTTCCTATTTGTACCAAAAGAGGAGGGGCTGGGGAGTCATGATTTTTGGAGCAAGTAGCTGGTGTGTGTATTCTAGTGTTAATAAACCTGTGAATTTCTTTTTTTTTTTTTCTTTTGCCTGTTGGTGACCCTCCAAAATCATCATTTTCTTCCTCCTTGTAAACAAGCAACAGATAATTTTGTTGGAAAAAAAAATCAAGTAACATCTTGGCTAAAGACAGATGCAATAATGGGAGAAGGACCCAGAGAGAGGGTAGAACAAAGATCTCAGACTCACAGCCCTCCAGGAGCCAGGCAGGTAAGGCACATGGGTAAAGGTAGACTGATTTGACTGTGGAGAACTAGAGAACACCTGCCACTCAGACATGGAAAACTTCCTGTTCCAAGCAGGAAGCCATGTTTAATGTGCCAGAAGTTTTTAAGTTTTAGGTCATAGTGGATATCTAGAGTTTTATGTAAAATTTTGATTTTAAATGTTAGCAACTGATTGAATTTTTTTTTTTAATAATCTAAATAAAGCACATCTAGAGGCCATGTTCAAAGCACAGGACTGCGGCTTTGCAACCTCTGTGACAGTCTCCATCTATAAACATCTCAATAGGCTTTGCTGATTTTTTGTGTGTGAAAATGTAACCAAAGTTTAACTGTCTTTAAGAGTCTAAAGAGAAAAAGTGTAACAGACACACATAGAGAATTTCAGATGGTACTAAAGGTATCTGTATAGACTAACTCTTTTTACAGAGTATTTGCAAAATACTCAGTCTTTAGGAAAGAAAATGAATGCTGAGGTTGCATGAAAAAGAGTGGTATTTAAAGGTTCAGGTCTGTGTCACAGAACTCATGCTGTATTCAATCACCCGTTCATTCAAAAACAGCACTTCATGCCTCTCATTTAGTTCATTTTGTGTATATAAATCTTAGCTCTAAAGTAATTGTGATTTATAGGAGGGAAAGTATGTGCTATTCCTATTCGTCCTGTTCCACGATCCATATCACCTTGCACAATGCAAGTCATAGGGAGATTATTTTAAAAGCTTCCGTTGCACAGAAGAGTAACTAATTATACAGGACAAGTAAATGGACCACATATTTTACTCAGGTGGTTGGCTGCCTGATTAGAATTTAGGTTAGATTTACTTGCTTCCAACGAACTTAAAGGTAGTATCTAGCATCACAGAAAATTAAGTGTTACCTAAAATTCAGATGGTCCAATGATCCACAGATATCTCTTGGGTTGCTGATTTTAATCTATTTGATCATTTTTTGTAATATCATGGGAGTTTTTCAAACATTGAATGTCATCTACTTTATTTGATTAAGTAAAGACTTGGACTGCAGGGATAATGGCTTAAATGCCTGTTGTGCTGCCATAATGCTGAGTCCAGTGCTCTCCCACAGCTGATGCTCAGTAAATGTAGCTGAATGATGAACTCATGACTGATGATGGTTCTGGTGTTTCTGGTCCCAACTCTCCTATCCACATGGGAATGTGCTAATCCATTCTAACCACACCTTCTGACATCTTCCTAGTGATAAGGCCACACTGTGCTTTCATACTCTGCATTAAAATTTCTATGTCCATATGGAGGGAAATCCTATAGTCAACTCCATTGCAATATGTGGGCCTTATTTGGATTCTGCTTCAAACACAAAGCTGTAAAAACAAAACACTTATGAGATAGTTGGAAATTTGAGAATTGATTTCATAATTGGTTAAATAAAGGAATTATTGTCCATTTATTTTAGATGTGATGCAGTATTGTGGTTATGTTACTTTTTTAAAAAGAAATGTTATTGTTTAAAATAAATATTGAATTGTTTATGGATAAAATGATATGTCTGGGATTTGCTTCAAAATAATATAGAAGGAAGGGAAATAAATGGAGATAGAGATTAAACATACTGGCCATAGGTTGATAACTGTTGAAGTTCAGTGATAGGTACAACGGACTTCATTATACTATTATGTCTACATTTGGATATGTTTGGAATTTTCCTGAATAGGAAGTTAAACTTTTTCTACATCTGTAACTTGTCTTAAAATTTGTTATGCTACAACTACAACTACAAGTATAAACTACTTCCTTACTTTCCTGTATGGGGAAATGAATGAAAAAAGCATCCTGTCAGAACAAAAAGACATTTGAAAAAACATTAGGTCTCAGTTACAAAATAATCAGAAATGAGTGGCACTGTACCTGAATATTTTCATGATCACTTGGGTGCAGCAGAAAGTGAACCTCTTGCAAAGTTTTCAGCTGATTCTTGCTACTAAATTTGAACACCTCTGAAATGATTAATTCAGCAAATATGGTTTTAGGAAATCCCAAGTTTCCTGTTCCTATTGCTGGAAATGCAATTGATTTTAAGGACAAGCTGTCAGTGATCTCCATACATTCTCTGATTATGTCTTCCATGATCTGAAATGCACAAAGCACATCCTTATACATCTTGTCTAGAAATGGGAGTTAGAACAAAAAGGACAAGAATTTAGCAACCTTGTGACCTCGAATACTCCTTTTTGCTTTCAATAGTGATTAAGGGCAATCAGAAGAGGAAAGAAAAATACAGGAGAAGGAAAGGAAAAGGAAAAGAGAATATGAGAGACTTAAACACATTCACAACGAAGGAAAGAAGCAAAGCAACTACTGTTCTTTTCTTTCATTCTCTTCCATTCTTCACATCCTTCTCTGGCTTTCTTCACTAAGCAAGTAATAATATTATGTTCAGTAACCCTTCCCTGAGCTCCAATAATTATTGAGCACAATAATTCATTTATATTATTAACTAGTCCTCAGGAGAAGTCAGCTACAGCTGAAAGAAATGGCCACATGATGGAATCTGCCAAAAGCGTGATTATTATGGAAGAGAAACAGACAAGGCCCAATCTATGTCCAATCAATATGCTACTAAAAGGAGAACCCAAAGGGCTACCCGACTTCCTAGAGAATTCAAAACCAGGGCCAACCTTGAGTGAAGATGTGCTACCATTTCTCCACTCCGGAGCTACCACGTGAAGCACACAGCGACAGTCCAGATTCCAGCTGTTGGTTTTGAGCACTGTGCCCACGCTGACAGCCATCCCTTGTCCAACTGTGTCCAATTCGTCCTGGAGCGCTGGTCCAGCTTTTTCCAAGAGGGCCTTAGAAAGAGGCCCTCTACTAAGCTCAAGATCAGAGGGAACAGAGTTGACAACAACATCCGTCTGAAAGACAAAACCAAAAATTTGTTTCAAATTTTAACAAAAAGCATTCATTGATGATTATTATATTTGAGCCACTGGGCTTGGCACAACGGGAGACAACTAAGATGATTAAGGTTTCAGTGATTTAAATATCAACACAAGACAAAGTGTTACTAAATACTTATTTCAGTGGCACTTAGGAACAAAAGAGAGCAGTCAAAAAGCAATCTATGAATGGTATGGCATCACTGGAGGAGTCCAGAGAAAGCTGTTTCAGTAACTAGTGAAGACACCATGGGCAATGTGGGGTTTGAGAAATGGGAAGAATTTCAGCAGGCAGAGCGAGACAGAGAGCAGCATGAACATAGGCATGGTGGGTTGTGAGCTGTGAACAGATTAATTTGATCTGAGAGAGCTTCTGCAGCAAAATGGTACACTCCAGGCTAGAAATGTTACACTGGGGGTAGACTGGGGGGCCCACCTTGAGTGCCAAGACATCTGGACTCCCTGACAGGCAGGGAGCAGCCCTGGAAGCTTTTTCATCAGTGAATGTGAGCAGATTAGAGAGGTCAAGAGAACAGAGAAGAGGGAATGTAGCCAAGTGATTTTCAAAGCTGGCCTGCCTGGGTCACTAAGGAGTAATGCAGAGCAGTTATTGCAGTCATGGAAGCTACGCATCTATGGGAGTGAAAGAAAAGCAAAGTATGACTTTTTTTAAGAGAGAAGGTCTTGCTCTGTCACCCAGGCTGGAGGGCAGTGGCGTGATCATAGTTCACTGCAGCCTTAAACTCCTAGGGTTCAAGTGATCCTCCCACCTCAGCATTCCGAGTAGTTAGGACTACAGGTATGAGCCACCATGCCTAGTTGGGAAAGAATGTCGTGACATTTGGTGTCAAAAGGGACAAGGAATGAAATTCATTCCCATTTCTGATGCTTGGTCAAAAGAGTTGATTTTAAAATGAGACACAAAATTATTTTTAACATTTTGAAACAGTGCAATGGTTAAGAGTCTGAACAAATTCCAATCCTGGCTCTACCATTTGCTAGTTGGGGGATGTGGGCAAATTACTTAACCCCTTTAAGTCTCACTCTCTCATCTGTGAAGTGAAAAGAATAATAATCCTAGAATCTGCTGCATGGCAGTGAATGAGAAAATGCATGTCAAAACAGCACAGTGCAGGCTGGGCATGATGGCTTACGCCTCTAATTCCAGCACTTTGGGAGGCCGAGGCAGGTGGATCACCTGAGGTCAGGAGTTAGATATCAGCCTGGCCAACAAGGAGAAACCCCATCCCTACTAAAAATACAAAAATTAGCTGGGTGTGGTGGCGGGGACCTGTAGTCCCAGCTACTCGGGAGGCTAAGGCAGGAGAGTCACTTGAACCCGGGAGGCAGATGTTGCAGTGAGTTGAGACTGTGCCACTGCACTCCAGCCTAAGTGACACAGCAAGATTCCATCTCAAAATAAATAAAAAAAATAAACAAACAAACAACAACAACAGCAACAAAACCCAACACAAGGCTCGGTACATAGTAACAACCAATATTAGCTATGGTTCTTGTAGTTATTACTTAAGCTTACGGTAAGTAAAAATCTGTTTAAAATCTTCCAGTTCAGCACTTTAAACTAAAACAAAAAATATTTTAAACAAAGTAACAACTCAAAAAAGAAAGATGGCACATAGAAGAAAGTATTTGCAAATCATATATCTGATAAGGGACTTATATCCAAACTAGAGAAAAAATACTTAGTAATAAAAAGACAAATAACCCAAATGAAAAAGAGAAAATATAAGCCAGGTACTTTGGCTCACACCTGTAATCCCAGCACTTCAGGAGGTCAAGGAGGGAGAATCACTTGAGGCCAGAAGTTCAATGTTACGGTAAGATATGATCATGCCACTGTCCTCCAGCTTGGGTAACGGAGCAAGACCCTGTCTCTAAAAATAATTAACTAACTAATTACAAGTGGGCAAAGGATCCACATGGACATTTCTCTAAGGAAGATATACACATTGTCAAAAAGTACATGAAAAGATGTTCAACATCATTAGTCATTATGGAAATTCAAATCAAAACCATAGTGAGATGTGACTTCACACTCACTAGGATGGCTATAATCAGAAAGAAGATAATAACAAGTGTCGACAAGGAGGTGGAGAAATTGGAACTGTCAATGTTGCTGACAGGAATGTAAAACAGTGCAGCTGCTTTGGGAAATGATCTAGCAGTTCCTCAGATGGTCAAACACAGAGTTACCATATGACCCAGCCATTCCACTCCTAGGTATATACCCAAGAGAACTGAAAACACATGTTCATACAAAAACTGGTATACAAATGTTCATAGCAGAATTATTCATGGAAGTCAAACAGTGGAAACAATCCAAATGTTCATCAACTGAAGAATGGATAAATAAAATGTGATCTATCCATACAATGGAGTATTATTCAGCCATAAAATGGAAGTAAGTTCTGATACATGGTACAACATCGATAAACCTTGAAAACATTCTGCTAAATGAAAGAAGTCAGTCAGACAACCACAAATTGTATGATTCCACTTATATTAAATTTCCAGAATAAGTGAATCTATAGAAACAGGAAGTAGATTAGTGGTTGCTTAGGGCTGGGGAGGTGGGTGAACGGAATGGGGAGTGACTGCTAATGGGCACAGGGTTTCTTTCTGGAATGAAGAGAATGTTCTAAAATTAGATTGTGGTAATGATTGCATACTTCAGTGAATATACTAAAAGCCACTGAATTGCACATTGTAAACAGGTATGGTATGTGAATTATATCTCAACAAAGCTGTTTAAACAAAAAGGATGGTGATTGAGTGTGACTGTTAAGCAATTTTCAGCTTTTCTCAAGATAGTTGTGATGTAGAAATATGCTGAAACAGCAAATATATTCAGGTTAATATAGTTTCAATTGTGTCACCTTTTATCACATTATATTGGACACTAGATGGATGCTTAGATATACTTTTTCTTTTAAACAATTCAAAGCAAAACATTTGGCAAGTTTATTAAATTTTGTTCATTTCACTTAATATCATGTAAAGCACATATTCAACTGTATTTTGTTTAAAGATGATGAAGATAAGTAACACCCAGTGCTGGTAATTTAGGACTTTGGTCTTGGTCTTTGAATAAAACACTCAGACTTGATGAAACTTTCATTGTATCGTGATGTCTGTTTTCTTTTATATATATTGTGCTAATTGATCTTCCTTTTAAAAAGTGGGGCAAAAAACAGCCCAGCAGCATTCTTGGGTGGCAGGAAGGGCATTCACCCAGCTCTGGGTCCCAGGGTCCCTCTGGCAGCCCCGAGCACATTCACTCCACGCCAGCAGAGGAAGGTTGAGGCAAATATCCACTGGAAGACACAACTATGGTCATGCCAGTTAAGACAGTAAGGAAAAACGTTTCTGTTGGTTGGGAAATAAGTGCTGCCCGGCATCTGCCCCTCACTGCTCCCACCATCTCCACCCTGACTCCCCTTCCAGGACTCCCCCAGATCTTCCAAGTAAAGAAGTAGTGCCTGGCACAGTAGGAGGCTTCAGACCCTGGGCAGATGGCTGCTGTTCTGATTCGTTAGACCCTATGTTGCTAAATAAGGTGGTTCATGCCTGTAATCCCAGCACTTTGGGAGGCTGAGGCGGGCAGATCACCTGAGGTCAGGAGTTGAAGACCAGCCTGGCCAACATGGTGAAACCCCATCTTTATTAAAAAAAAAAAAAAAAATTACAAAAATTAGCCGGACATGGTGGCACGCGCCTGTAGTCCCAGCTACTAGGGAGGCTGAGGTGGGAGAATCACTTGAACCCGGGAGGTGGAGGTTGCAGTGAGCCGAGATGGTGCCACTGCACTCCAGTCTGGATGACAGAGCGAGATCCTGCCTCAAAAAAAAATAAAAATAAAAATAAACATTTTAGCCCCCCCGCCGCCGCCATGCCCCTACAGCCTACAAGAATTGTCCCCACATAACGCCTGGCACCTGTAACTTCCTCAGGTCCACTTTTCACTTCCTCACTGGTGTTGGGCGCTGATGGTCCTTCAGACTCTGGCCCCAAGCTCGCTCTTGCTCAGCATCATTGACAAGATTCCTGTCCTCTGCATACCCTATGCTCTGATTGCTCTGTATCTGCTGTCAGTAAATTAGGAAATTAGTCTTAGATTTACCAAAACGTGGCAGGTGTAAAATATAGAGAATTGTCTAAATGTGTGATATTATGGATTTCTACAACTACTGGAAACCTAGAAATCTGACCTCTACACACTTTCAGTTCTCACAAATAATTGGCCGATCTCTATTAGTAAATGATTTGGTAAGGAGCCCAGTTACCTAAGGAAAATTGTTAAAAGGTGGGCGTGGAGGGCATGGGATTCTCTGCCTTGATTCTCCCCTTGGTCCTTATTTTTCTTCAGCCCTGCATGAGAGTCGCTGACTAAGTGGAGTCACAGTGCCCTGGTGGTGTTCTGTAAAGGCAACACTCACCTTAGCATTCTGCACGCCTTCTTTCACCAGCAGCATCTGCAGGCCTCCCGGGGACACCAGACTTCCTTGTTTCCATGATGTTTTCCCAGGCCCTGCTGCTGCTGGTAAACTGGGCGGGGCAGCTGTATCTGGCAGGGTGGCTTTAAATACAGTTTTCACAGCTTCTGCAAAGGCCTCAACGGTCTTCTCAGATACATCAACAAGGTAGATTTCTTTCAAGTAGTGTCCATCCTTCTTGCGTTGGAAGTTTTCCTTGATGGCAGAAACAATGGTCTCCACGCATCGGCCTAAGGGAAAGCCAAAGACTCCAGAACTAATAGCTGGGATGGCTATGGATCGGTACTTGTATTTTTCGGCTAGACAGAGACTTTTTTGCACAGCTCTCCTTAATAGGTACACACACCTCGGGGCCTCATATCCGCTCCAGCGGGGCCCCACTGCATGGATCACGTGGTGGTAGGGCAGCTTTCCTGCCTTGGAGATGGCGGCATTGCCTGGTAGGAGTCTGCCCTCTCTCTTCACTATCTGGTCACAGTCGGCCTGGAGCTCAGGGCCAGCTGCTTTTGAGAGCGCAGCGGCCAGGCCACCATAATGCTTAAGGTCCTCATTAGATGCATTCACCACCACATCTACAGGAAGCTGTGCCAAGTCACCCTGCTGCACAATGAGCACGATGCCGGGGGCCAAGGCCGTCCGAGAGAAGCACTTCTGCCTAGAGGGGCTGCCTCCCTCCTTCACTTCTTCATTCTCCTGTAGTTCAATGTAACAACTAAACAACCGTTTGATCTCACGTTGATAAGACCATGCTTTTTCCCGGAAGAACATCTTGGCTCCTGGCTTATCAATATGGACACTTTTAACACAGACTGAATCCCGGGCTTGCTTGACGATGTCCATTGCCTTCAGTACTTCGGTCTTTGAGCCAGTTAGTAAAATGCCTTTTTGTTTGTTCTCAGGATTGAAACTTACCTGCACATTTGTCCTCTTTATCTTTGGCAAGAATAGCTTCTTTTCTGTCTTTAAATAGTCAATAACTAAGGAAAGCTTTACTTCAACCAGTCTCTCTATTTTCATGTTTTGTTCAATGAAGTTAAAAAGCAATGCATAGGTTTCATTTACTTCCTTTACACAGCCTGTAATGATGACTTCAGCTGTGGTTTCTGAAGATAACTCATTGATGATTACAGTGTTTGGGGAGGAATTTTGTTTCTTACGCAAATTATGAGTGAGCCCTTTCCAGTTCTTGCCATTAAGAACTTCTTTGTTCTCAACTTCAATGCGCTTATAATCTAAGGCACTGAGCATTTGCTTTTCAGCTTCTAACAGGGCTTCGGAAGAACAGCTGGTTAAGAGAACAGTTGTACCCTCTAGCTCATAAAGTGTAAGAATTTCCTGTGCTATGAAAAGATACTTAGAGAATTCTTTCCAATTTACCTGTTGCAAAAACTGAAAAATCTCAGGAGAAACCTGAATGTTTTTCTGAGCCATGGTGTACACCTTTTCCTGGATTGCACACTTGACTTTATACACATCTACACTAGGTCCTTTCAAGCACAAGTGTTGAGTGACTCCATCATAACAAATCTCTATCTCTGGGCACTCTGTGCGTAAGTGATCCAGTAGACTGCTGTGACACAAAAGAAAATACCTGCCTGGAGAAATGACCATTTTTTCCTTCAAACTCTGCTCTTCCCTTTTAATTTTTTGAGTAGTGCTTTCTATTAACTCCTTGACTTGTACCTCAATGCTTTGGACATCCTCTGATTTCCCTGCTAAGATTACCATTTCCTTAAGTGTATCAAACTCAATCAAAATCCTGTCATCTTTCACATCATTTTTTATGGTGTCCCACATTGTTGGATCCACTTTAATTGGGGTGACTCTATATTTAGACCTGATGCTAGAGAGTGCTGTGGAAGTATCTGCCTGCCACGTCTTGATTCTCGGTCTTCCTTCATTGACTAAGGTGGCTGCTGGTCTGATGGTAACTTTACCACTGAGTTGGGACCACGTGAGCTCACAGTGACAACGCCTCATTTCATCATTTATCTCCTCAATCAGGTGATTCTTTTTCTGTAAGAACTTCCATAAGGGAAGATCTAGTGACTCTTCAAATGGTGCTGGAAGCTTGATCAGAGGCTTCTCCTTTCCATACAAGGCTGTGCCCAGTGAGGCATAGTACGGGAACACAGAAAGTGGCATTTTATTGAAGTCGAGTTTTGTGGCCATGATGGTGTCTAACACTTAAAAGGAAAGAAAAAAAATAACGTAAGCCCAGGATGATATATGGCAAATAGAAACAAAACAAAATTTTCCTATTTTAGAGAAAAAAAAAAAAAATCTAATGTTTTCTAACAAAGGAAAGAAATAAAACAAAGTAAGACCAAGATGATATGTGGCAAAGAAAAACAAAACAAAATTTTCCCATTTTAGAGGAAAAAAATCTAATGTTGGTAGAATTGTGATATTACAGCATATTAAAAAGCAGCACTACTCTCAAAGTGCTCAAATAAAAACTGGTATGGGTTAGCAGTGCACAGGTGCACAGGTATCCCTTATTGAATGGAATAATTACTTTCTAGCCAAGATCCATCTATGTTGAAGTCCTGTTAATTAAATTCCATTTACTGTTTTCCTGATATTACTGACATATCACCATCATGTTAAGAAATATATGAGTTTGGTCACAAGCATGAGAGTAATGTTTGCCCTAGTATAAAAAATATTTTGGTGCTCAAAGTGAAGCTCACCTTAGTATTATGCTATTTGGTCTTCCTATACAGTCCTATAATTTTAGGCTTCAAAGTTGACTTAGATTAACATTAATACCTCGAAAAGGAGGAGCATAATAATAAATTATTATAGCTTAGCATGTGTCACACACTATTCTGAGTGCTTTACATATATTTAATTCATTTCATCCTCACAACAACCATTTGAGGTAGAGACATTATTATTATCACCCCTACTTACAAATGATAAAACTGAGGCTAGGGAAGGTTAGATAACTTGGATAGGGTTACATAGACTGCAGATAACTCAGCTAAGATTCAGTGTTTGTCAAACCCCAAAGCCCATCCTCTTGCCCCTCTACCAAACCCGAGTCATCATCACGGTCCTCTGAGAGCCCAGCCCCACAGACTATGATTCAGTGAGACCCACACCTCCTCCTGGCCCTGCTACAATCTACTTTTTCCACTTCACTGGAACACTCCCATGGGTGTGTTTGCATGTGTGTGCATGTGCACGCTCTTCTCTTCCAAGCCCCTCCTCATTTTGTGTAAGTTATTAGGCAGAGCATCTGCAGAAAGGGAATCAGAATGTGCTCCAATAACAACTTGGGTTAAAAGAGCAACCTTTGTGGAAAGCTGTTAAAGTAACTTCAGCTTGTGTGTGATTGGGTCCTAGAGCTGGTATCGAGCATGATGGAAAGACAGTGGCCTTCAGAGGCCCAAACATACAGCTTCAACTTCCCAATGTGGCCCTGTGGCAGCCCTAAGCCTGGGCAGTATTTGTGATTACCAACATACTGAGCACTGTCAGGCACAAGCACTTTGCTGATATTATTTCATTAACCTCACAGCACTCCTCTAAGGTAAGCAGTAATGTGAGTCCCATTTTACAGATAAGAACATAGAGGCTTAGGTGGGTTAAAGTAACTTGGCCAAGATTACAAAGCTAGTAAGCACCAAAGCCAGGAATCAAATTCAGGTCTGTCTGACCCAAGAACCATGGCAGATGTCATCTTAATATGTCTTCAAGTCTCCATCCTGCTTTGCTTGTCTGTAAGGACAAAGTTTATCTAACCATGCAGATTATTAATGGGATTGTGAGATACTGTAGCAGAAAAAACAGCCAAAGATCTTACAGACATAGGTGTTCAATGAAAATTCTCTTCCTTAAAAAATAAATCAGATTTTGTAAAGTTGAACCAAATAATTTTAGAGTAAAATGCCTAATTTTTTCCTCTCAAGAAATCTACATAAAACACAATATTGTGCAACAAATTCTCTTTTAAACCAAGCTCTATCTACCATCTGCCTCATTATTGGCAACCCATTGTGAATGGTGAACTATCCTATAAGAAAAATTAACGTTATAGGTAAACAGGAGATTTGGAAAAAGGAGAGAAGTTAGGGTATATGTTATGGGACCAGAATACCCAAGTTCAAATCCTGACTGTGTCACTAATTAGCTGCGTAATCTTGGGCAAGTTATTGGACCTTTCTGTGCTTCAGTTTCCTCATGTGTAAAACAGGGATTATAACAATCAAGATGCCCATAAGACAGACTGTCTGAGTGCACTTGGTAACACTCTGCGAAGCTGTGCAAATGTAAGTTATAATTAAAAGAAGGAGAAGCTAAGCTGGATGCAGTGGCTCATGCCTATAATCTCAGCAATTTAGGAGGCAAAGGAGGGAGTTTTGCTTGAGCCCAGGAGTTCAAGACCAGCCTGGGAAACATGGCGAAACCCCATCTCTCCTAAAAATACAATATATTAGCTGGATATGGTAGCATGCACCTGTAGTCCCACCTGTACTCTGGAGGCTGAGGTGGAAGGATCACCTGAGCCTGGGGAGGTTGAGGCTGCAGTGAGCCACAATCATGCCACTGTACTCCAGCCTGAGGGACAGTGAGACCTTGTCTCAAAATAAATAAATAATAAAATGAACATTAAAAAATAAAAAGAAGGAGAAGCTAGAGAACAAAAAAGAAAGTCAGTATATCACAGATTGTGGAGGACAGAGAATGAGTGAGTTTGGAGGAGGAGGTGTGGTCAAAAAAGTTAGATGGTACAAAGGGATCAGGGAGGAAGGGAACCTTTGAGAGGGCCCCATAGAGTTTACATGAATAGCTCTGGCAGAAAATAAACCTTCAGTAAATAGTACTTAATATTAGTTGTGTATGTGTAGAATAGCCCTTCTGAGGACAAACCCAACAGCCCCATGCCCTCAATGTTTGAAAACCCTGAAACTGTCAACTCTCACCACAAGCTGGGAGGTTAATTTCTAGGGTAGAGGATTTTATGTACCCCTCTCTCTCCCCGGGCCCAAGACCAGGCAGAAGGAGATTTGAATATGTGACAGAAGCTCCTCTTTGTCCCTTTGCCCAAGGAATAGTAGGTCTTTCATTCCGTTTTGATTCAAACCATACTTTTACCCAGTTTTCCCAACTCATAAAAATCGAATTGGGAAAAGGGAGGTTCCTTCAAGTACCCTGTTGAAACAATTTCTCTCAAGTGAGTGGCATACCACATTATCCTATGTCATGCCCCACCCTTATTAATCCCAGGCACAATTTTCCTTCTTTTCCTAAGAGGCCTGGCCCCCTAATTCCTTCTGCTCAGCCTTGACCTCTGAACACAAGTAGAACCTCCAAGCTGACCTTGTATATGCCTCAGAGAACTGGCAGTCTTTGTCACAAAACACTCACAAGTGTTTCTCTAAGGTTCAGCTGGACATGGTTTTCACAGGGTCACTCCAAACAATATTCCAGCAGGCATCCACTGGTCATGTGAAACCACTCCTGTCCATTTTTGAATGATGGTACAATAGGTAAAAGAAGTAGTGGTACTGTACAGGAACTCTATGAGTTGCTGAGTATTTCTTTACCTAACCTTGTTGTAATTAATTTGAGAGTTTCTATCAAGTGTGTGGCTAAAACACAGATCATCTCCTTTTTAATATAGTATTTCAAAGATCCCAAGAATGTATTTTTCAGTCCATCATAGGTAGAGACTCATGAAAGAATCTCCTTAAATCTTTCAAAAACTTGATGTTGCTTCTCTAAAGTCTGAATCACTGGCCTTATTAAGCATCATATCCCAGATGAACAGGATTATTTATTCAATTCCCAAAGAAATGCATAAATAAACAAATAAAACACATCAGAACTAAATTGATAACTGTTAAGCTCAGCTAAAAATGGCCTAGATTATGCGAAGTATGACAGGTTAATAAATATTACCTTTTCTGTCAAAAAATTCAATCAGAGCTGAACTCTCTTCAGGAAAATATTCAACATTGACAACTCTTCCCCCTCCACTATAGGGATTTTCAAAGAAAAGTTTTAAACTGTAGTCATCAGCACCAGGTGGCAGGTTTTCAACCCTGATTGTTTTTGTCACTTCCAGAAGTCTTGGAGAAAGCTGAAGTTGTTTAATTGAATGGTGCCTGGTACAATCATCAACAAATCTTACAGTATCTACAAACCAAATAAAAAGAAAGAAAATCAGTAAATTTTGATTGTATCTTTATGTTGTATAGAAGAAAATGTCTGGCTACTAATTGAGTTAAAAGGGAGAGCTAAGCACTCCATTTTTAGACACAAGATCTTAATACCTACATGAGAATTTACATAGCTAAAACGCTAAAACTCCCAGTCTCTGAGCGACACACACGCGAATGTCTTACCTCGATTGCTGCCACTGAGCTATGTCCCCACTTCCTGTCCCAGCCGTCACCAATCCTCCTGAGGGCTTTCCCTACAAATCTCATTTCACCCCTTTCTCAAGCCCTTCAATGGCTCCTCATTACCTGCAGGTATGAGTGTTGACACTCCTCAGCCAGATGTACAATGCCCTTGGTGATGTGACTCAAAACTAATTTCCAAGCATCACCTTTGGTTATTCCCTGCCATTCATTTTATTTTCCATGTTGCCACAAAAACTAGTCATTTTTTTTTTTTTTTAGTCATTATTTTTGTAAACCCCCTTCTCCTTTAAAGGGTCTTTGGGTATACAATTTCCTGCATTTGGAATGTTCTTCTCCAATTTTTTATCTTGATCCTATTCATCTTTCAGGACTCAACTGTCTCTTTGATAATAAGTATTGGCCGGGTGTGGTGGCTCATGCCTGTAATCTAAGCACTCTGGGAAGCCAAGGCAGGCAGATCACCTGAGATCAGGAGTTCAAGAAAAGCCTGGTCAACATAGTGAAACTCTGTCTCTACTAAAAATAAGAAAATTAGCCGGGCATGATTGTGCATGCCTGTAGTCCCAGGTACTCGGGAAGTTGAGGCAGGAGAATCACTTGAACCCGGGAGGCAGAGGCTGTAGTGAGCTGAGATCATGCTACTGCACTGCATTCCAGCATGGGCGACAGAGTGAGACTCTGTCTTAAAATAATAATAATAATAATAATAATAATAAGAAGAAGAAGAAGAAGAAGAAGAAGAAGAAGTATCGATGGTGGGCCCATGATGTGCCAGGCACTGTGCTAGGATCTGAGGATATGGAAATAAACATAACAAGTCTCTGCCAGTGCATCATCCATGAGGGAGCAAGTCTTGAGAGCAAATAAATTGCCTATTGTGGGATCAAATGAGGTGGGAAGACTAATACTGGGAATCAGACAATGAGTCCCAGAGTAAGTGGCTCTGATCTGGGTTTTGAACAATGAAGAGGGGTTTACCAGATGGATAGGGAAACAGCTATGTCAAGCAGATGGAATATATTCTGGACACTATCAAATGGTACTACTGGAGAATAAACTTCACAGAAGCAAAACCAGGCCACCTTGTTTGAAGGGGGTCCCTTTCCTCCCATTTCCCACAGCTTTTTGTTCACAGCTTAGAGAGACAGCTTCTTCTCTTGGAGCTTCCTTATTTGTTTACATATGGGCTTCCTCCCCGACCCCAGGCTGTGAGTTTCTCAAGGGCAGGAACCTGATTATTCATCTCTGCCCACAGCACCTAGACCAGTGCCTAGCACATATTAGGCATTCAAGATTCTGATCAATGTACAAAAGCAAGTCCATTTAGTTTTCCCTTTGTGAGAAATAGTAATAAATTTGAAATAAAAATAGCTCCCTTTGAGTCCTTACTACGTCTCAGGTACTACGTTAAGTTGTTAGGTACTTTTATTTTCTTTTTCTTTTTTTTTCTTTTTTTCAGACATGGGCTCTCACTCTGTCACCCAGGCTGGAGTGCAATGGCATGATCTTGGCTCACTGCAACCTCTGCCTCCCAGGCTCAAGTGATTCTCCCACCTCAGCCTCCAGAGTAGCTGGGAGTACAGGTGCGCGCCACCATGCCTGGCTAATTTTTGTATTTTTGTAGAGATGGAGTTTCACCATGTTGCCCAGGCTGCTCTCAAACTCCTGGACTCAGGCTATCATCCACCTTGGCCTCCCAAAGTGTTGGAACTACAGGCCGTGAGCCACTACACCTGGCCCTGTGTTAAGAACTTTTCAAACATTATCTCATTCAATCTTTACAAAAACTATATTAGGTAGGTATTATTGTGACATTTTATAAATGAGGAAAGTGAGGCAGAGACAGGATAATAACTTGGTCAACCTCATATAACTAGTTAAATGGCAGAGCTGGAATTTTGACTCCATGACCTGTGCTCTTAACCACTCCACTGCCATGGCCATGGAAGAGTGAAGGCTTGGAATTGGAAAATGTACTTGTTTTCGGTGGTGACAGCTCTCTTCCCAATCTCAGAGATTGTCTACAGATTCCTGACAATTACCTTAAAGAGCACCCATTTTCTGCATTACATGCACTTACTCATACCCACATATGTGAACGACCATGAAAGTGCTAAGGAAATATCTGGTAAAGTGGTAAGAGGACAGGTGTAGAGGTAGGCTGCCTGGATTCAAATCCAGTTCATCCATGCATTTGCACCTTTGTGTTTTATCTCCCCAGCTGTAACATGGAGATCAATAATAATAATCTCATAAGGTTTTAGAAAGGATAAATAAATTAATACATGTAAAGAGGCTGGCATAGCACCTGGCTTATAGTCAGCACTCTATGAGTGTGTGTTATCATTACCTTCCACGAAGTCCAGTTTGGTAATACAAATATTTACTTCACCCAGTGAGATAACACATGTGAAAAAGCCGACTCCTTTACTTGGAATCACTTGGATTTTAGATGTGTATTTTGCTGTGTTCACACGCTCTCTTACTCTCTCTGCCTGTCTCTCTCTTTCTCAGTCACACACACACACTTGGGTACTCCTGCAATAAAGTTCATTCTACTAAAAATACCGAAATTTGGTTTCAATATGAATATGCTTCTTTTTCAAAATAAAAAAAAACTATATTAACTTGGAAACCTCTCTTAGTAGCTACTAGAAAGAGTCAAACTTTCAGAGATGTCCCACTAAGAGGTATCTCAAGTCCCATGATGTGGTGCAAAGAAGATAGACAGAGGAAGCGTCACTTCATCTTACCTATGTGCTTTTGAAAGGTAACAACAGCAACATCAAGATCTCTTATTACTTCCAGTTGAAAATCATCACTGGACAGGCCACTGATGTTCTCCACTAACAAGGTAAGGATTATGTCAGTCACATTTGCCTTGAGGTTTTCAAATGCCACCAAAGAGGAAATATTTTCACATTCCTCTGGGATATCTTCAATTTTGTCTGATCCACCATCGAGAGGGAGTTTTGCTTCCAATTCTTCTGGCACATCTGATTTTAGGAAGACAAAAGAGGTACAAGATGTTATAGTTATCTACTATGGTCTTAGCAAAGTAGGTTATCACAAGGCACTGCCCTCTTTCCTTGACAATCTCTTGGCTAACTCACAGAAAAACAGACCTTGGATGGCTTTTTGCTTTATTTAAATAAAAGCAACATGTAACATGTAATTGCCTATTACTAAAGTTCATATTTTTAAATTTTCATGTTGAAAAAATACGTCTGTATTTTCAAGATTATAGGCATTATAGAAATAAAAGATTTTCATTTATTGCTGGTGGGTACATATATTAACCTCTGGAAATGAATTTTAAAATTTGTACGTAATTATTAGTAATAAGAAAAAATATTCACACTAATTAGCTAAGTAAATAGTCATTTATAGAACAATTTACATTATAGGACTATTTTTATATGCGAATTTTATATTAAAATTATACATAATTGAGGTTTAATTTTATTATACCCTTTTCTGCCTGGCCTTTTTGAGGAATCTGCCTTATCCTTCCTAGCACTTAGTACCTATTTCTAGCACAGCACCATACTAAAATTATTGAACTAAGCTTCTCAAAAGCAAGACGCATGTTTATTCATCCTTGTATTGCTGGCATATGGTATATAACTGAGGCTCAGTAAATGTTTGCTGAATTGGAGATTTACTGCTTGGGTCACTGGAGGAAAGCAAGACTATCTGATGGTGCATGGGTATCACATGGGTATCACCTAACACATTATACTCCGAAAAACAGTTAAGTTCCCATCACTGAAGAGAAAAAAGGATCCCTATAGCAAATGATTAAGGAATACACACAGAAGGTGAAATGGCCAAGGGCTGCTGCATACAAAGCCCGCTGAATGGCAATCACCCAGCTGACTCATTCCTCTCCACTGTTGACCATAAAAGTGAGTTACATATACAAACAAGATCAGTCTCACTGTATGCTTGTCCACTGAAGCATGGTGTGTACGATCTGATCTTTAGGCATTCTGTGGACAATTATTCAATGGGGACTCTTATCGTGTTCAAGACCCTGGATATAAGGAGAGGAAAGAATATAAAAACATTAGATAAGACATTTACAGATTTTCTAATGGAGGTATATGAGAAAAATGACATGTGTAAACGTTCGCAGTGGCAGCATAAAATGCTCTGTGTGCACTAAATCCATTTTGCTTACTTCCTGGACAATATTTCTCAAGTTTCCTGCAGTTCAGTTTCAACAGTAGTGTCCCTGCAGTTAATGGAATATGGGTGGAAGTGAATTCCACCTTCAGGCCTGGCCAATATAAATCTCCTTAATATGAAATCCCATTCTCCCTTGCAGTGACCTTGGACACCACATTTAGAGATAATGGTGTCAAAGGGTGGAAGGAGCCTGGGTCCCTGAATGACCACATGAAGTGGTTGACACTCCCACCACCACCCCAGCTGCCAACTACACTGAACTCTGATGAGAAGGACAAATAAACTTGTGTTGTGGCCAGGTGCAGTGGTTCATGCCTGTAATCCCAGCACCTTGGGAGAATGAGGCAGGCGGATCACTTGAGGTCAGGAGTTTGAGACCAGCCTGGCCAACATGGTGAAACCCTGTCTGTACCAAAAATACAAAAATTAGCTGAGCATGGTGACACACGCCTCTAATCCCAGCTACTTGGGAGGCTGAGGCAGGAGAATCGCTTGAAGCTGGGAGGCGAAGTTTGCAGTGAGCCTAGATTGTACCACTGTACTCCAGCCTGGGCAATTCCATCTCAGAAAAATAAACAAACAAACAGACTTGTGTTGTGTTAGGTTACTGATTTGGGAGGTTGTTACAACAGTTAGACCACTCTGTTGTGTGCTGGCTATCATGCCATGAACACACTCATGCTAAGTTTAAAAAAAAAATAGCTTAAAGATAAAGCAACTACATAAATTAGCACTAAGTGAGACAGGTATAACAAATCAGAATGACTGCTGGGCTAGGGAGGAGGCTATATGTGTTTAATCCCTGCTGCCACTCTTTAGCCATGTGACCTTGGGCATGTCTCTTAATCATAAAATGAGGGTATAGGACTAAGTGAACTGGACTGAAAGAATCTTTCCAGCAACATAGTTTTATAACCCCATCAATATTAGATGCTTCACCACAAGAAAGCCTTAACTGACCAAAAAAGAGCATTAACAATCAAGCCCAGAAAGAGATAAATGGGCTGGGCTGGCATGGAAAGACTTGAGAGAAGAGGAGGAAGTTCAGCAGGTCTTGAAGGGTATGTGGAACTGGGTAGAGAAAAGTGGAATAGAGGTAATTGTGAGCAACAGAAGCACAGGGAGAGTGCTGCAATTGCATCAGACAATTTAGAAAACAGCAATTAGACTGATGTGGCTCAAAAGGAGCACATTTGTGCAGAATGAAGAAAATGAGGCCAGAAAAGCAGACTAGATTCAGAAGGTGGTCTGGACTTTATCTCCCAGTTTGTGGTAAGGGTGAGCCATGGAAGGTTTCCATGAAAAGGATGGCAGGCTATTTAGCAATAGTGCAAAGGGCTGGTCAGGTTTAAGGAGAAGGGTGGCAGACACAGAGCAAGCAGGGAGCGCCTGCCATGCTGAACTTGTGAGGTAAAAAGGAACGGCCTGTGGTGAGAGAAGGATGGATAAGGAAAACTTTAAAAGAAAATGAGACTGGGTGCAGTGGCTCATGCCTGTAATCTCAGCACTCTGGGAGGCCAAGGTGGGAGGGTCAGCTGGGGCCAGGAGTTCAAGACCAGCCTGGGTAACATAGTGAGACCATGTCTCCACAAAAAATGTTAAAAATTGGCTGGGCATGGTAGTGCATGCTATGATAGCCCCAGCTACTTAGGAGGTTGTGGTAGGAGGATTGCTTGAGCCAGGGAGGTTGAGGCTGCAGTGAGCCAAGATAGCCTGAGTAACAGTGTGAAAACCTCTCTCCAAAAAAAAAAAAAAAAAAAAAAGGTCTCTATGATCAGCAGATGTGAAAGGCGTGATGCGTGAAATGTCTAGTAGGTGACAAGCAGACTGATTGTGTACTTCAAGAGAAATGAGGCGGCCAGAAAGGGCCCCTGCTTGGGGAGGAAGATGACACACATGGCTTCGGGCATGTTGGCTCTAATATACTTCCCAAAAGAAGGTCAGACAGAAATTCTGGAATTGAGAGAGGAGTCCAGTCTGGGGATATGGATTTGAAAACACCAGAATTTCCGACCACAGGTAAGCGGTATTTCTCTGCTCTTGCCCTTGTCTCTTCTCCAAGACCTTCCAAGTGCTGGTTTCTACCTTTCAGACCCAGCCCAACTAAGCTTATCCTGCAACAGGACACTAGCTCAGTGCTGACCTCACCTGACACTGGTGTGTGTGCCTTTCCCTGCCCTGTCACCTCCTGCTGATGCCTCAGTTTTACTTTTCGCATGAGGTTTCGGGCATGCTTAGTGCAGTGTCTTCCGCTATCCCCATCCCTGGGAAACAGAATCCAGTTAGTACCTACTCTCCACCCACACTTTGCTCAGTTCTGAAACTGTCTACCACGTTCCAAGTAATTTCAAGAGTCCCAGCCTTAGGGCCATTGTCAGGGATCAGTGTGGAGTAACCATTCAGCAAAGAATCTCTGCTTCCCTTAAAGGAGCCAACTTCAGTATCTTGTGTAGACCACCCAAATTCCTAGCTGGCTGCTATCCTTGGAGTCCAGGTCAGGTAAAAACAGGTTAGAAAATGGGCCTAAAATCCCCAGGACAATGAAAAGTCTATTGGTGGAAGGGGACTGGGGCTTTCGCTGGGAATACCTTTGGGAGTTTTAAGCAAATTTAAAACAGTGCTAACATGTCAGTTAAGACAGAGTTAAGGTAAAAATCTACGAAATCATAAGAAACACAGATGTGATTAAATTTTAGATCTAGGGCTATAGAGCAAGAATAAATATGCACATAGAAAACCACTTCCTGGTCTGAAGTTGAGCTTGAGAGTACAGCACTTTGGCATCTTCCAAGAAAAAGATAAGGCCTTAGGAGATCCCAACAACAAACACTGGGAGCTGGGGGAGCCAGTTCCACAAGTGAGGAACGGAAAGCAGGAATTACTCTAAAGAGACAAAAAATTCCTATTTCATGAAACTCCTGAGCTGCCTAAGAAAGCCATGCATATTAAATTCTACAGTTTTAACAGGACATCCATATTAGATAAAAATAAGCCATATATCCTTATCCAATCTTTTTGCCAAATAAAGGCAGCTCTTACTCTAGTGCCATTTTCCAAAAGAGAAAGTTGCAGAAAACTACATGTTCTCAAGATAATTTCAATATTAGAGGACAATGATTATATATTGTTCCTTTTCCTTAAGGTTTAGATACATGTATCACTTTGTCTCTCTGGTTCGGTTCATTCAGAGTGGTTCACTTCCTACCCTTTATAATAGCATGCTTAGCTATGAAAACTAGTTGCTTCTTTAGTAAACGTCAGGTGGCATGACAGCTCAATGCCCAGATGCTAGTTGAGCATTGGAGTCCACAACAGCTAATTGGTCACTGGTTGTTTCCTACAGCAGATGAGTTAAGAAGAGCTGCTGTCTTTTAGAGGACTGCAATCCTCCAATCCAATCCTGCGCCAGTGCTCAAAAGCCTGTGTTCACAGAGGAGTCACAACTTCCTGTTTTGGCTTCAGAGCACAGCACCCTCACACCCAGTGCTCAGGAAGTAGTGCTAAGCCACGTGCGACTCCCTTGGATATATCATGTCCTTGCTTCTCAGCGGCTGGCTCAGCACAAGTGGAAAGTAAAGATCAGCTCATCACCACCTCTCTGGCACTTCTTTGCCCTCCCCTCTATTGCAATGTGTCTCCCAGGCCCCAGAGAGAGCAGTTCCAATCGTTATGACCTGAGCCCTAAAAGCCACCCTCTGCACAGCTGGCTCAGAATATGAAGAGGATGCAGTCCAAGGCAGCTCCCAGCGGAGCACATCCTGCATTATGAAAGTCAAGAAGAGAGGGCTGACTCCCTCAAGTGCTGCCTTTAATAACCGCTTGGTGAATGTCAGAGTCATCTCAACTGAGATTTTACCTGGTTCTTTAACATCTTCTTTGGTTTTGGAGTCCTGAAATGCAAACAATAAAGTAGCATTAATACATTATTAACAATTTCTTTACATAAGAAAATGTCCCTGGGACCAGCCTGGAGATGGAGGATAAATAGAAACAATAACGAAAAGGTCTGATAATGGTGCTCTTGAATTCATCTGGGGCCATACATAGTGGCATATTCACTTTCAAGTCACAAAAATTACCAATGAAGATGAGACACAAATAACAGAAACCTCAATTAACACCAAGTGTTTGGGAATATGAGGTACATCCTACATCAGAGAAACATCTTAGCTCATAATTTCTCCCTTGTTTAATATTTATTGAGGCTGAACTGACTTGTGACTCACACCTGTAATTTCAGCATTTGGGAGGCCAACGTGGGAGGATCGCTTGAGGCCAGGAGTTCAAGGCCAGCCTGGGCAACATGGTGAGACCCCATCTCTAAAAAAAAAATTTAGGAAAAAAAAATTGGCCAGGCATGGTGATGCATGCCTGTAGTCTCAACTACTTGGGAGGCTGAGACAGGAGGATCACTTGAGCCCAGGAGTTCAAGGTTACAGTGAACTATGATGGTGCCACTGCACTCCAGCCTGGGAGACAGATCAAGGCACTGTCTCTAAAAAAGATAAAAAATTAAATTAAGGCCAGGTGCAGTGGCTCACACCTGTAACGCCAGCACTTTGGGAGGCCAAGGCAAGTGGATCACATGAGCCCAGGAGTTCAAGACCAGCCTAGGCAACATGATAAAACTCTGACTCTACAAAAAATACAAAAAATTAGCCAGGTGTGGTGACATGCGCCTGCAGTCCCAGTTACTGGAGAGGCTGAGGTGGGGGCATCGCCTTAACCCAGGAGGTCAAGGAGGCAGTGAGCCATGATCATGCCACTGCACTTCAGCCTGGGCAACAGAGTGAGACCCTGTTTCTGAAAAACAATACTAAAACAAATAAAAATAAAACATTTACTGAGTGTTTTTATATATAACAAGAACTGTGCCATGTGCTTTATACAGATCATCTTGTTTAACCCTCACAATAATCCTAAAATCTGTTGTTGAATCATTATTGTTACTATTCCATTTTACAATTGGGATGATACTTAATACATGTAGTATGGATTGCTGTCTCCTCAAAATGACATACAAAATAAAACAAATATAACAGGTTCCAGGTTATAAAGAACTCAGGAGACACAGACCCCAAATTTTACATCCCAAACCACCATTATTATAACCCCCACATCTTGACTTTTCCAAATGTGTTTAAAATCACATAAAAAGTACCCCCAGCCAGGAGTGGTGGCTTATGCCTGTAATCCCAGCATTTTGGGAGGCCTAGGCAGGTGGATCACAAGGTCAGGAGTTCGATACCAGCCTGGCCAATATGGTGAAACCCCATCTCTACTAAAAACACAAAAATTATCTGGGCATAGTGGCATATTCTTATAGTCCCAGCTACTCTGGAGGCTAAGGCAGAAGAATCGCCAGGAAGCGGAGGTTGCAGTGAGCTGAGATCACACCACTGCACTCCAGCCTGGGCGACAGAGCGAGACTGCATCTAAAAAAAAGAAAAAGAAAGGAAGTACCCCCTCTTACTTTATCCCATACTACCCTACTCTACCACTGCCCTCACTCCCCCTACATTTGTAATCTGCTTTTCTCACTGCAGTTTGCTTCACACTTTTCTTTCCAGTGTATTTTCCTCATTGTGATTCTCATCTCACACACCTTGGAAGACCTAAATCCCTTTTATTCACGCCTAAAGTTTACTTGCCTGTGTTAGAAGTTCCTCCTCAAAGACATGATGGATTTCATCTGTGGTTGCAGGTAACTGGACAGTTAATTTGAATGTTCCTTTTCCTTGCAATACTAACTCATGATTTTTTCTCTCCAGAACCTTCTGCCGAACTGAAATGTCCAAAGGGGGGAAAAACGGCCAAATGACAAGCAATCTTTATTTACAAAATTATTCTATGATTTCTATGGGCTGCGTTACCATCCATCAATGACTTCGTCGGTTTCTCAAGAGAGGCTACGTGAAGTAAAAGAGGAAAAGTTTAGCAAGCAGATATGGATTTGAATTGCATCCTTAAACTGACTTTTTAATATTGACTATGTTTCCTAATAAGCCGTACTTACAAAGCCTTAGTTTTCTTGTCTATTTGTAAGGTTAATGGAGATATGTTGGTAATGTATGATAAAATAGACACATCTGAAACAGGGTTTACAATGTTATGTCAATTTATACCAACTTTTCAGAAATCCAGTGAACTGTATAAAAGTGAGATACAGCTTCCCATTCATTTCTATTTGCTATACATGAATAAATACAGACAAGTGCTGGTGGGCTCATTCTTATTATCTGCCTATTAGGTTTACATGAATCAAATCAGGTTATCCTATGGGCCCGCACCTGTTGAGGCCATTTCCTGGCATGGAGGGTGGAGAGTGGAGAATATCCTCTGCAGAAGAAGAACGCATTTTGGGGACTTCAAGTGTAGGTCATTCATTGTTAGCAAATTCCTGACCCTTGTTACTGAGAAAGTGGTTCCTCAAGTAGGAAACTAAAACTGACTAGGGATTTTCCACCCCCAAGAACTTTGACCATACTAGGTCTTGAGTTTGTTTTTGTTTTGTTTGTTTTGTTTTTTGTTTTGTTCTGTTTTGTTTTGTTTTGTTTGAGATGGAGTCTTGCTCTGTCGCCATGCTGGAGTGCAGTGGTGCGCTCTCTCCTCACTGCAACCTCCGCCTCCCTGGTTCAAGTGATTCCCCCGCCTCAGCCTCCCGAGTAGCTGGGACTACAGGCGCACACCACCACGCTCGGCTAACTTTTTTGTGTGTTTTACTAGGGATGGCGTTTCACCATGTTGGCCAGGATGGTCTTGATCGCCTGACCTTGTGATCCACCCGCCTCGGCCTCCCAAAGTGCTGGGATTGCAGGCATGAGCCACCGTGCCTGGCCGGTTGTGAGTTTTAATACGTTTTGGGTCATCTGTGCTGGGGGGTAAGACAAGAGGGGCCACTGGAGCAGCCTGGGGGTGGAGGAAGAGGAGTTGTGGGCCGGGGCTGGTCAAGGATGATAGCCCAGCAGTAAGACTAAAATCTTTTCTGCTTGGAGGGCTAGAATTGAGTTATTTTATCATCACAAAATTATATTTTGTGATATTTGTATTTTTATTCATTTGGGGTTGTCAGCAAACTACAGAAATTCTGAAACTTTAACACACCAAGGTCACCTGGGATGCCGGTTAAACACATGGCTTACCACCCACCCCACATTCACTGAACCTGAATCTCTAAAACAGAGCTGGGAAGGTGCCTGGTTAACCTGCTCTCCAGGTGATTCAGATGGGTGAGACCTACTTTTAAGGATAATGGAATCTAAAGAAGACAGAAGCATCCTTAAGGGCCAGATCGATGGTGATGTTGACCTCTGAAGTCACAGTGGGGAAAACTCTCAAGGAAAAGCGACACCCAAAAGGGAAAAGATCACATAGTTGCCCTTCTGAGCACTCCTTGGTGAAATTAATCCTAGGAAAACATGGCATTTTGTTTTCATAAGGGCCATGAGCCAATCATGTCTCCCGTCTGCCTCCTTCCTTCCTTCTGTGCACCCTTCTTTGTCTGTTTCATTTTTCCTTTTTAGATCCCTTCTGGGGCCCTCTGATTGCACGGCCTCAGCCTCAGCCTCCTTGCTTCTCCTCTGGCCCAAATGCTTCTCCAAATCCAGAGACAAGAAAGCGGAATTAGGGGTTGACTAGATCCCGATGGGTCACCATCCATAAGATGCCAGTGGAAAAGGCGCCCATTCTGGGAGCTGCAGGTCACAGGCTTCCCATTGCAGACCAGGGAGGCCCTTGAGCCAGCAGATCATCGGTGGGCTCTTGACCCACCAAGTAGTGGGGAGTAGGGGAGTGGGGAGTAGTGGGGAAGAAGGGAAAAAGCCCCTTAATGGCCTGTAAGGAGGGAACTTTGCCGACTTTCCCCCTCCAAAGCTCAAATCTCCCAACCCACTGTCACTTCAGAATATCATCCTTGCTCCCAATCTGAGCACTAGAGACTCAGGGAAAAGGCTCCGGCAGGCCATCGACAATGGGGACCTGTGGTCGATCAACAGGCCCTCCAATGTGGCCGCTGTGACGGCTCTACGTTGACATTCAGGCCGTGTGATTTTAGGCAGCGCCTCTGCCCCTCTTCCAAGTGACCCCAGGACCTCTGGGAATCTCCAAGACCCACGAGGAATCTCTGTGACTTGTCACGTTTCTTAAGAAAAGGAAAAGACAGAAAAGGATGACAAGAGGATAGACTCACTTCACAACAACAACAACAACAAACAATAACACCACCACAACAGGGAAAGACAGAAAACGATCGAGGGATGAAGAGTCACTTGCGCGGTTCCGCCGCCACCTCCGGGCCGCGCGGTTAAGCGCCTGGAAGCGCAGGGCGCCGGGGAACCGCAGCGCCCCGGAAGCGCTCGGAGTCCATTCTGTCGCCCCCGCCCCCGTACCCGGCCCGGCCACCTCCGCTACAGCAGCCGCTGGAGCCGGGCGAGTCCCCCTCCGGTGTGTGCCCCGCAGCCATTTCCCTGGAGGGAGGACAGAGGTGCCCCCTCCTCACCCCACCCCTCGCGCCCCTCACCGTCCTCCGGGTAGAAGAGCACCAGGAAGCGGGACGGGCTCCTGGGATCCTGCTGGACCTCACACTCGCCGCCTCCCGACTTCTTCCGGCTCTGGAAGTACATCTGCAATTTGGTGCTCAAGTTCTTCGGGGGGTCGGGGCCCCAAGAGCCCTCGACCAGCAGCGGGAAGGAGCCGGGCACAGCCATCCTCAGCACCGCTCTCCGCCGGACTGCAGGGGCCGCGCCAACTCCGGGCCGCTAACTTTGACTCTTTCGCTTTCGTTTCCTGGAAAACTCCCAGGTCTTGGTTTCCTTTTGCCTTCAGCCTAACACAGCGGACCCAGGAATGGCCGAGTCATCCCCCGCCCACCTCCCCACCTTCGCATTCGGCCCACAGCCAAGGCCAAAGTAACCCTTTGGGGCTGGCCAGCCGCGCCCCGGGAAGGCAGCCTCCGTTCACCTGTGCTCCGCGGGCTCCCACACCCCCTCCTAACTCCGGCCCCACTGCCTGCCGCTCACCCCAACCGCAGATCAAGTCGGCAGCTTTGGGGCACCAGACCTTGGCCAAACACAAAGATCATTTAATTTTTGCCGCAAGCCGACCCTTTACAAAAGAATAAAACGACTCGCAAACTGTGGCCCTTTTAGAATGTTTGCTGCCTATTTGGGGGCTTTTTCAGCAATCAATGTGATTATCAGAATTTTACGTTGCTTTCCCTGTTTGGCTTTCTGTTCCTTAATCTGTTAGTATTACATGTCTAGAAATGTGGGAGAAACAATTACACTTACAGGTTTTTTTGTGGAATATTTACTAGGCGCCATGAACTGACTCACTGAGCTCTCACTGAGATCAAGGAGCTATGGTGAACACAGCGGGGAATAGCTGCTCTGGGAAAGAATATACATGTGTTCCTGGAACAGATGAGGAGTGGATCCTAGCCCAGCTGTGGTGGCTCAAGGAGGGTTTATGGGGCGGTGGCATGTGACCTGATAACCCTAAGGATATGGAGGGGGAGGGAGCTTGGAGGGTTAAGAAGTGGAGTTCCACGGTGTGATTCACACTTACAGGATCACTCCGGCTGCTGCGTGGTGGCTAAAGTGGAGGCAGAGAGGTCGGCCAAGTGGCTACCATAGTGTCCCAGGTGAGAGACAAGGGTGGCTGAGACTAGGATGCTGGCAGAGAAGAACTGAGAAAAGGAGGATCTCAATTAATAGTGAAAGCAGGACTTGCTGAAGGATGTGAGCCTTGAGAGAAGGAAAAGCTCAAGGATGACTCCATGGTCAGCCATGGATGGCCCGTGCAAGTGGCTGGATAATAGTGGCATCTGCAAGAGGGGAGGCCAAGTAGTGGGAGAGAAGCTGGGGCTGTGTGTTTCCTTGACCCCAAATAAAGCAGTGTTGCAAGTCGAGTTGGGAGGGGATTATCATTCCAGTGCTACCGATACTTCAGGTCAGCGAAGTGTCTGCTGGACTGCTGGGGACCGGCAAGCATCGTCTCCTGGAAAGGAGGGAGTAGAGGGAGATGGCAGCTTATGAGGACTGAAAGTGAGGGAAGGAAGTGGAAGCAGCGAGCGTAACAGGCTCTTTGCAGAAATGTGACCGTGAAGGGGAAAAAAGAGCCAGGCAGCAAGTTGTGGGGTTACAGGATCGGGCTGAATTTCAGAATGAAGAGAACCAGAGATGGGCCAAATGGTTTACCTGGCTTTTATTTCGGCTCTGTAATAATCCTAAACAGTATACAGATATTTTTCTCCTGCCTCCAGCTTGCTACCTGCAGATGGCGCTCATCATCTGATCCAAACTGCTCTGGACCCCCGCATGCCGAGGAGGGGAGGACAAGCGCCCTCAGTCAAACTTGGTGACCGTTTCTCCCCAGGGCCTTTCCATCTGATCCCAAACCACAAGTAAAATCAGCATTCCTCCTCTCCCACTCTCCCCTGAGTTTGGGGTTCCAGAACTCAGCAAAAGTTTCTCTTTTCCTCACATAATTATTGTATAAGAAATAAAGTCAGAGGCATTTCTGGATTACTTTCGAGGGTTTATTTAATTATCAACAACGTGTCTTACCACCCGAGGTCTGCTTATCACGCCTGGGTGGACTGGAAAGGAGCTATCAGAGGATCAGGATGGCAGGTCTTGAAAGCCAAGGAAGGAAAGTTCTAGAAGGGGCAAATTGTTGAACAGCATTAGCTCCTTCAGTACTTTGTTTCCTGTAAGTTATTTTCTCCCTGCTCACTTGAAGAATGCTTATCCTCTCACAATTCTCTGTCTCCTATGGGTATCTGCTTTCTGACCCTTTCTTCCTGGGAAGCACGTGTCTTCTCAGGGCCTGGGGCTGGGGTGGCCTTTTACTGTAGAAGTGGCCGTGTTCATATCACTGTTCCTTGGTTCTCCTTCCACCTCACAGCCACAGTTCATCTTAACATAACAGCCCATGTCTGCATTTTTGGGCTGAACTTCCCTTTCCCTACTTCATCTAATTTCCCCTTTTTGGTTTCTCTACAAACTGCTGTAGCCTAGCATCGTGCTCCTTTGAACTTCTCTACCAACTAGCATCAGCCTCCCCATTTCTCCCATTGAGGCATAAAGGAGGGAAAGGGCTGCTTTCCCTTCTGTCCTGAATCAGTGAGTTGTAGGTACCTCACACCCACCACTCCACCTCATTTTGCTCCTGAAACTCCTGGCCCAGTCACCCCAAAATAAGACATGGTCATAAATCAAGGGAAAAGTACTCCAAGAAGTTCTGCCCTCAGAGGGAGCCCCCTGATGGACACATCACAGTCCTTGGCCTCACTCTCTATGCTCAGGTACCTTTTGGGAGCTTTTATCTTCAAACCTCCATAGGGACAGTCTCCATACCCCTCAATTGACCAGGACAGTAATTACTAATGATGCATTTTCCCAAACAGAAGTAATTTTGTTTCACCAATACTACAGTTGAGTGGGAGGGGGAGGTGGCGTCTCCAGAAGAGTCCAGAGTAGACTTGATCTTTCCATGTTTGTGTAAAGACCTTTCCTCATCATGCAATTAGGTAACCATTGAATTGAACACACATGTGTATGTCTCAAGACAAACATTCATTCTCAGTATAATCTAGATCATATTTTTTTAATAGAAACACACAATATTTTATTACCACACTATATCATGCATGATATCTACCAGTAATGGCTATTAAATATTGAGCAACCAGATTTTTGAAACAAAGTTTCCATGTGTGTTATGTTTATTATAAATTTTACTGATATAATGGTTGGATAACACATAATTTACAAATAATAACAGAATGTGTAATACTCTATTGTAATTTCTAAATAGCTGATTGATTCTCAAAGAATGTTTCAAAGATTTTTCCCACACTTCTATGTATACTAATCATTCTGGATTTTGTTTCTTTGAATTATTGGGCAGGGAAGATACTTAAGTATGGAAGATTATTGCTCTAATTTGAGTGAAATAAAAGTTTACTAGTGCAAACATAACTCATTTAATGATAAAGTTTGTGTTGGAGAGATATATATATATGTCTATATATATATATTTTAAAAAGCCTTAGCCAACCTATAGTTGCCATTGAGGAATGAGTGTAGTTTTGACATAAACGTAAGTTGTCAGTTTTGTTTACATTAACAAGTAAAATGAAAGTGATGCAATGCAAATATATGTCAGAACCCTTATTTGTCAATGACATAATTCCTTCTATACTAAATTGGATAAAAATTTTCAAATACTGGAAGAATATTTCCTCAATTGTTTGTGCTTTTCACAATGTAATAGCTATAGATGTGACCCACTTTTAAATAATCTGCCCTGTTAGCATATTCTCCATCACTTTAAGTCCAGATAATCAACAAAGCAATAACTCAGGCCCTGATTTGTAGTGTTTGTCAATTCCATGATGTAAATATTCTCACTACAGCTGATGAAGTTCCTAGTGTGATTTCACTGAATACTGAGTTGGAAAGAGATGAACAGTGGCACATCATTACAAATATCACAGATATTTATTATCTAAAAGCTCCAAGTCCTAGATCCATCAAAGCCTGAGGCAGGACGTTTTTATTGGATTATGGACTGCCTAGTCAATGTGGTAATCAAATTTAAAGAAAAACAACAAAAACTATCAGAAATCAACTTGAAAATTAAAAGAACTCATTGAGTTCTGGGCTCACTTCCAGAACTGTCTGTGTCAGTCTGTGTCACCCAGACACATCTCCACTAAA
>NW_016816842.1:3087016-3098281 GCF_001698545.2 Rhinopithecus bieti
AANTTTTTTTTTTTGAGACGGAGTCTCGCTCTGTCGCCCAGGCTGGAGTGCAGTGGCCGGATCTCAGCTCACTGCAAGCTCCGCCTCCCGGGTTTATGCCATTCTCCTGCCTCAGCCTCCCGAGTAGCTGGGACTACAGGCGCCCGCCAGTTTTTTGTATTTTTTTAGTAGAGACGGGGTTTCACTGTGTTAGCCAGGATGGTCTCGATCTCCTGACCTCGTGATCCGCCCATCTCGGCCTCCCAAAGTGCTGGGATTACAGGCTTGAGCCACCGCGCCCGGCCAAAATTCTTGAATAATAAAGACAGAAAGATGCTTCCAGAAGTTTTACTCAAACACCTAATCTCACCTTTCTTCTTGGTTGCTACAATGACCTCAGATCATGCAGCTCAAGGAATAATTTGTTTATATTACTATTATACTAGAAGACAAAAGTATTTCCTTTGAAACCTAAAAAAAATACTTTCACAAGGAAAAAAATATAAAATGAAGACTGTGCAGAAATAAACAGTATAAGCCTAACTCTTCAGTTCAGTTTTGCGGAGAGGTTAGGAAATAGCTGTAATTTCAGTCAGTCACCACAGGTTCTTTCTCTCCTACCATTTCATATTTGTATGATTCTTATGATCTTCTTCTCATATGATTCTCTTGTATGAACCTTATCTCAAAGTATGAACTTTGTTTCCCAAGAACATTAATATATTTACTTATTTTCTCAATCCTTCATTACACACAACATAGTTTGGAATTGGAACTCTGTTATAAGCTGAATGCTTGTATCCCTCCAAATTTATATGTTAAATCCTAACTCCTAATGTGATGGGTATTACACATCACTTTGCCTTTGGGAAGTGATTAGGTCATAAGGGTGGTGCCCTCATAAGTCAGATTAGTGCCCTTATAAAAGAGAACCCAGAGGGCTCCTCTCTGCCTTTTGCCATGGGAAGGCATGGCAAGAATATGACCATCTGTAAATCAGCAGTTTGGGCCCTCTGTAGACAAGAAATCTGCTGGCACCTTGATCTTAGACTTCCCAGACTCCAGAACTGTGAGAAACACATTTCTGTTATTTATTAGCTAGCCAGTCTATGGTACTTTGTTACCGCAAAACTGAATAGACTAAGACAAACACCAATACAATTATCAACAACAAATCTACTAAGTAAACTGCAAGATTTCTCTGTAGTTCTTTTTGTCCACTGAATAGAAACTATCGAGGGTGTATAGTAAGATTACTAGGCTCAAAAGGTACTTGGAATACTTTTTTCCTGAGTATGGTTTTGTTATAAGACACATAATCAGGGTCATCATTTCTGTTTGGATTCAATTTTAGGGTTTTTTCCTCATACTTGTTGACTTTCTTTTTGGAAATGATAAAATTTTGACACTCAGAAATCAAAACCATATAAAGATATTCAGAGAAGTCCCCTAATCCTCTCACTCCATCTCTACTATATCTGTAAGTAACCAGGTAAGCATATCATCAGTTTCTGGAATATTGTTTCCCTGTTTTCTTCTGGCAAAAATATGTGTTTTGTGTATGACTTTTTCTTCTTTTCATACAATAGGTAACATGCTATAAATAAGTAATCTATATCTCTATCTATACACAGTTATACTTTGACTTTTACATTTAATACATGCTCTAAGTTATTCCATATCAGATCACAGAGATCTTCCTCATTATTTTTTACAGTTGCCCAGTTCACTGAAGTATGGATACATAGAGTTTATTTAACTCATCTCTTAGGCGTAACATTTAGGGCATCTCTAATATTTTGCAATTACAAATAATGTCACAGTGAGTAAACTTGCACATGTTTGTCTGGTTATTTGTTTGTTTTTTGGGGGAGTATATTTTCAGTGTAAATCCCTAGATGTGGGAATGACAGGTTAAAGAGTAAACACACATACACTTTCCTTATATATTGCAAATTTCTTTCTATAGGTGTTTCAGTTATCTGTGGTTAGATAACAAACCATCCCAAAATGTAATGGCTTAAAACACAACCATTTTATATTTATCACAACTCTGTGAGTTGGCTGGGCAGGGATCAGCCAAGATGGTTCATCTCTGCTATCTGAGGTGCCGATTAAGCTTGCTTATACGGCTGCTATGTGGTCTAGAAGATCTAAGATGGGCTCACTCATACCTGGCCCCTCAGCTAGGATGGTTAGAATACAGGGCCTTCCTTTGATGTGGTCTCTCAGGCAGGGTAGCTTAGACTTTATATGGCCCTGGCTTCACAGTGAGCAAAAATTTAAATTGCAAGTCTTCTTAAGGCGTGGGCTTTGAGGTCACATAACATTGCTTCCCCTATTTGGTAAAAGCAAGTCACAGGGCTAGTTTACATTCACTCACATGGAAGGAGACTGATATGGTTTGGATTTGTGTCCCTGCCCAAGTCTCATGTCAAATTGTAATCTCTAGTATTGGAGCAGGGGCCTGGTGGGAGGTGACTGGATCATGGGGGCTGATTTCTCCTTTGCTGTTTTTGTGATAGTGAGTGAGTTTTCATGAGATCTGATTGTTTAAAAGTGTGTAGCACCTCCCCCTTCTCTCTATTCCTCCTGCGTTGACCATGTGAAGGCATGCCTGCTTGCTTACCCTTTGCCTTCCACCATGATTGTAAGTTTCCTGAGACTTCTGCAGACATTCTTCCTGTAAAGCTTGCAGAACTGTAAGTCAATTAAACCACTTTTCTTTGTAAATTACCCAGTCTCAGGTATTTCTTTATAGCAATGTGAGAATGGACTAATAGAGAGACTACACTGGGTATGACTACAGGAAAGAAGAAGTCATGGGGGCAGCATTTTGTAACAGTCTTCCGCAATAGCAACTGTACCATTTTACACTGCCACCAGCAATGTATGAGAGTACCCGTTTCCCTATAGCTTGCCAATAGAAAATCTTATCATAAAAGTATTGATTATATTATATTTCATGAAAAAAACAGACTGAAATTCACAAATTGATTTTACAACCCATTATTACAGTAGGATCTACAGTTCACAAAACAGTATAGTAACTCATTTAATTCTTACAACAAACTTATAAGACAATTAATATTTTTTCCACTTTATTATGAGGAAACTGGTTAACAAGAGACATGCCTAACCTAACTGGTTAACAAGAGACTTACCTAACTAAAGACATAGAAAATATCTTGGTTATCAAGAAAATATCAAGGTTAAATATCTTGCCCAAGGCCACACAGCTAGAGAATGGTCAAGCTAGGATATAAACCCAGGCTGTCTTGCTGTAGAGTTCAATATTATGCTATACTTTCATAGTGCATACTGCAGTGCTCTGCTTGGATCCCTTCTTCAGGGTTATAAACCCATTCCCCAGCTGCTGGAAATATTGGCTGCTGACAACTCATAGCAGCATCTCTCATTGATCTTGCCTTTGCCTTACCTCTCCCACCTACAGCAGAGATTACTGTTGACTCTTACGTTTGAATCCAGGTCTACCTCAAGGCCAAGTTAACCATATCATATTTATATGGCCTGAATAACAAAGCTCTGCTAGTGAGTGTATGGCAAAATAGAGACTTTCATACCTGGTAGATGATTTGTTAATTTTTCCTTGTGATATTGCCACTTTCTGCTTATCTTCTTTTGATTTTGCTTAATTTGAGGCTATACAGTTTCAAGGTTTTTATCTTTTGTTTTAAGAGACAGGGTCTCACTGTGTTGCCCAGGCATGTCTTGAACTTCTGGGCTCAAGTGATCCTCCCACCTCAGCCTCCTAAAGTGCTGAGATTACAGGCATGAGCCACCACACCCAGCCTCCAGTTTCAAAATTTTTATATCTTCCCAGTGAATTGTTCCTTTTTGTCATTAGTGAGTGTCATTCTTTCTGCTGTATTCTCATTGCCCTAATGTCTATTTTGTCTTATATTAACATTTCTCTGACCGCTTGCCAAGTGCGGCAGATACTTCGAATAGATTGATTACTTACTCTAACATACTCTTTTTTTTCCTTGCTAGGCGAATTTCAATTTTGTTTAGATACTAAGTAGCAAAGTATTTAGGTAAAATAGATGTCCTTTAGACCCACACCTGACTGATGCTTGGACTAAGCCAGTTTTAGTAATCTAATTCCCTTCTAGTGGGATTGGTTTAGGGATGACCACGTGACCCAGTTCTAGGACGAGATATAAAGGGAAGTCCATTGTCTGCTCCTGGGAAACATTTTCTTCCCCCATAAATAGAGACATTTGAGAAGAAATCCTTTTTTTCCTTCTTCTTCTTCTTCTTCTTCTTCTTCTTCTTCTTCTTCTTCTTCTTCTTCTTCTTCTTCTTCTTCTTCTTCTTCTTCTTCTTCTTCTTTTTTTTAATGTTATCAGGTAGGATGTGACCAGCCATTTTGTAACCTTGAAGGCTAATCTCTCAGAAATCTACAAAGTGCCTGGATATTTGATGGCACCATTGAGCTTTGGAACCAACCTTAGAACCACCTACCTCAAGATTTCTTGCAACGTGAGTCAACATACGTCCTTGTTATTTAAGCCTGTTTTAGTTAGGTATTCCATTGTCTATTGCCAAAAGCATTCTATCTGATACACCTGAAAAACTTTTTCATCCCTTTTCTGTCAAATTTTCTATGTCTTTAGTTTAGGTAAGTCTCTTGCTAACAGAATATGACTGGATTATTTTAAATCCAATCTGTCTTTTAATTGGCAAACATAAATTTCTAGATATTATATAGGACTGATATAGTTAGACTTATTCCCACCATTTTATTTGTGGGTTTTTAAATAAACTATCTTCTCCCTTGTTTATTTTCTTCATTTCTTGTCACATATTAGACTGATAGTTTTCTTTATTCCCTTTTCCTTCTCTATTTTGATTGAATTTCTGTACCTATTCTTTTGCAGATTTTAGACTAAACAAAGTATAAAGCTAGTCAATACATCTTCTCAAATGACACAAAGACCTGAGAAAAACTTGCCCCCTATTTTGCTATCCTTTTGCTATTGTTAATTGTTTTTTAACACTCCAAAATTAGTCTTTTCAGAATTAGTCAATATTTATTTAGCAATATGTTTAACAATTAACAATTATTTTGTTCCAAAGCACTGTTTTTTTTTTCCTCATTCAATCTTGTTTTTCCTAAAGTAGATACTTATTCTTTGCAGTTCTTTCTGTAAGAGCACATGAATGGTGAGCTTTCTCAATCTGTTGGTCTGAAAATGTCTTTAATTTTAATGATAATTTTTATTTTGAAATAATTTTGACCTCACAGAAAAGTTGCAAGACTAATATAGAGAATTTTTTATTTCCTGAACAATTTGAAAGTAAATAGCTGACATAATACCCCATCACCCTGAGCATGTTAGAATAGGCCATGGCAAAATATGGCATGCTGCCAGTCAGAACGGCTATAAGAAGTAAAAAAAATAACAGATACGGGAGAGGTTACAGAGAAAAGGGAACACGTATACACTATTGGTGGGAGTGTAAATTAGCTCAACCATTGTGGAAAGCAGTGTGGTGATTCCTCAGAGTCAACAGAACTACCATTTAACCCAGCAATCCCATTATTGGGGTATATCCCCAAAGAAATAGAAATCATTCTACCATAAAGACACATGAACGTATATGTTCATTGCAGCACTATTCACAATAGCAAAGATATGGAATTAACCTAAACGTCCATCAATGACAGATTGGATAAGGAAAATGTGGTACATATACACTATGGAATACTATGCAGCCATAAAAAGAACAAGATCATGTTCTTTGCAGGAACATGGATGGAGCTGGAGGCCATTATCCTTAGCAAACTAATGCAGGAATGGAAAAGCAAATGCCGCATGTTCTCACTTAAAAGTGGAAGCTAAATGATGAGAACACATGGACACAAAGAGGGGAACAACAGACACTTGGGGTCTACTTGAGGGTGGAGGGCGGGAGGAGGGAGAGGATCAGAAAAAATATCTACTGGGTACTAGGCTTAGTGACCTGGGTGACAAAATAGTCTGTACAAAAAATCTGACACGAGTTTGCCTACATAACAAACCTGCACATGTATCCCTGAACCTAAAATAAAAGCAAAACATATATATATGTATGTATATATATGTATGTGTATATATGTATGTATATATGTATGTGTATAGATATGTATGTGTATGTATGAATGTGTGTATATATATATGGCATGCTGGCGAAATCCAGCATACTACTTGTTTAAATAAAGTTTCATTACTTCCCTGCCTTGAGCCTGAAATCACTCATTATTCCAAAGAGTGCTGTGTTCATCTATTTTAAAGTGTTACTGTCTCAGGCTTTCTCAGTGGAGAGTGCTAGGGAACACATGTGTACACACACAACTGCATTTTTTATTTTCTCTCTCTCTTTATATCAATATATCTACATACATATAAAAATGATGAGTTTATACTGATACCTCCAGCTCCAAGCCAACACTACAAAGTTCATTCTTTTTTTTTTTCCTTTGCATATTTGTAACTCCTTTCTCCAATAGCGAGGAATCTGCCTTCCATTATCCTCAATATATTTACTTATTGGGTCAATCTCTTTTATATAACTGTGTTGGATTCTATATAACTGTGCAATATCCTGTGTTGGTTACATACCAATCTCCTGTTGCTACCACCATATCCCCATGCAGCCACCCTCCTCACATTGCTCAGGCATTCCTGGAATTAACCCAACTTGATCATAATGTTATATATAAATAATATATATTATATTATAGATAAATAATATATATTATATTATAGATAAATAATATATTATGTTATATTTAATATATTAACACATATTATATATATAGATATGTAATAAACATCATGTTTATGAATAAACATACCAGGGAATAAACATTCCCTGGGGAAGGCTGACATTTTAAAACATCTTTTAATGCCACTGAACGGAAGGCTGGTCATTGGCTGGGAATATGTGCCATCTGCTCAATCCATGTGTTTTCTACAGCCTAACCATTAGCACCTTGAAGAAAGCAGTAGTGTCCTTCCTCCTTGCAGTCTCAAATTCAGAGTATTTGGATGTTCCATCTATCATCCGTCAAAAAGTACAATCTTGTGAGCCATTCCACATACAATCAGATAGTAGATATCTCAAAGCCCTAACATACAAAAAAAATTTGCTCTGAGGAAGAGATTTGGAAAATCTTTTCTGTTTCTAAAAGTCAGTCATAAGCCCGAATTAAAATAAACTAAATCCCTATCCTACATATCAACTTCTTCCCTAAATCCCATAATCTGTTAGTCATTTAAAGGCATGAGCACGAAAGAAATTTCAGTATAAATGACTCCCTTTTTATAGGAGGCAATGTAGCTAACTTAAAACAATTTTTTTAAATACAGCAGGAGGTAAGAACATTATTCCAGTTATCTTTTCCTGCTTAACAATCCTCCCCCAAATTTAGTGGTATTATACCTCAAGATTCTGGGGGTTTACTGGGCTAAACTAGGCAATTCTTTCTCAAGAAATGAGAAATTTGTAATCAGACTGTGGCTGAGGCTGGAGGCATCTCGAAGGCTACTTACTCACACATCAGGTACCCAGCCTAGGATAACTAAAAAAACTGGGAGCTGGAACCTCTGGAGCTCCTCTGGTATCTCTATCAATACGTGGGATCACCACATGGTTTCTCTAGCATAGTTTCTTTCAACTTGGTGACTCAGCTCGTAAGGCATGTTGAGAGAGAGCAAGAGAGAGGTCAAAGCTTTATTACTTTTTATGACTTAGCCCTTAGAAATTATAGTTTCATTTCTCAAGCATTCTATCGATTAGAAGTGAGTCACAGCCTGAACAACATAGCTAGACCCTGCCTAACAAAAAAAATTTTTGTAATTAACTGAGTATGGTGGCATGCACCTGTAGTCCTAGCTACTTAAGAGGCTGAGGCAGGAGGATCACTTGAGCCTAGGAGTTCAAGGCTGCAGTGAGCTATGATCGTGCCACAGCACTCCAGAGAGAGACCCCTTCTCTTAAAAAAAGAAGTGAGTCACTAAGGCAAGTTCATAGTCAGGGAGAAGTGAAACAGGTTCTATTTCCTCATTGGAGGGGTGTTTAAGAATTTGCATACATTTACCTCTCGGTTCCAAGAAGGCCGAATAGGAACAGCTCTGGTCTGCAGCTCCCAGCATGCTCAACGCAGAAGATGGTGATTTCTGCATTTCCAACCCAGGTATCTGGTTCATCTCATTGGGACAGGTTGGACAGTGAGTGCAGCCCATGGAGGGCGAGCCAAAGCAGGGCAGGGCATTGTCTCACCCGGGAAGCACAAGGGGCCAAGGGATTTCCCTTTCCTAGGCAAGGGAAGCCATGACAGACTATACCTGAAAAATCAGGACACTCACACCCAAATACTGTGCATTTCCAATGGTCTTAGCAAACAGAACACCAGGAGATTATATCCCGCACCTGGCTTGGCAGGTCCCATGCCCATGGAGCCTTACTCACTACAAGTACAGCAGTCTAAGATTGATCCGCAAGGCAACAGCCTGGCTAGGGGAGGGTCGTCCACCATTGCTGAGGCTTGAATAGGTAAACAAAGTGGCTGGGAAGCTCAAACTGGGCAGAGCCCACTGCAGCTCAGCAAGGCCTGCTGCCTCTGTAGACCCCACCTCTGGGGCCAGGGCACAGCTGAAAAAAGACAGCAAAAACTTTTGCAGACTTAAACGTCCCTGTCTGACAGCTCTGAAGAGAGCAGTGGTTCTCCCAGCACACTGTTTGAGCTCTGAGAATGAACAGACTGCCTCCTCAAGTGGGTCCCTGACTCCCATGTAGCCTAACTGGGAGCCACCTCCCAGTAGGGGCCAACTGACACCTCATATAGGTGGATGCCCCTCTGGGGCAAAGCTTCCAGAGGAAGGATCAGGCAGCAATATTTGCTGTTCTGCAGTATTTGCTGTTGTGCAATATTTGCTGTTTTGCAGTCTCTGCTGGTGATACCCAGGCAAACAGGGTCTGGAATGGACCTCCAGCAAACTCCCACAGACCTGCAGTTGAGGGACATGACTGTTAGAAGGAAACCTAGCAAACAAAAAGGAATACCATCAACATCAACAAAACGGACATCTACACCAAAACCCCATCTGTAGGTCACCAACATCAAAGAGCAAAGGTAGATAAAACCACAAAGATGGGGAGAAACCAGAGCAGAAAAGCTGAAAATTCTAAAAACTAGAGCGCCTTTTCTTCTAAAAAGGATTGCAGTTCCTCACCAGTAATGGAATAAAGATGGATGGAGAATGACTTTGATGAGTTGATAGAAGTAGGCTACAGAAGTTCACAATAAAAAAAACTTCTCTGAGCTAAAGGAATATGTTCTAACCCAGTGTAAGGAAGCTAAAAACCTTGAAAAAAGTTTAAATGGATGGCTAACTAGAAGACCTTAAATGACCTGATGAAGCTGAAAAATATGGCACAAGAACTTCGTGACCCATGCACAAATTTCAACAGCTGATTCGATCAAGTGGAAGAAAGGGCTTCAGTGATTGAAGATCAAATTAATGAAATAAAGTGAGAAGCCAAGATTAGAGAAAAAATGAGTAAAAAGAAAGAAACAAATCCTCCAAGAAATATGGGACTATGTGAAAAGACCAAATCTACGTTTTATTGGTGTACTTGAAAGTGATGGGGAGAATGGAACCAAGTTGGAAAACACTCTGCAGGATATTATCCAGGAGAACTTCTCCAACCTAGCAAGACAGGCCAACATTCAAGTTCACGAAATACAGAGAATGCCACAAAGATGCTCCTTGAGAAGAGCAATCCCAAGACACATAATTGTCAGATTCACCAACGTTGAAATGAAGGAAAAAATGTTAAGGGCAGCCAGAGACAAAGGTTGGGTTACCCCCAAAGGGAAGCCCATCCAACTAACAGCGGATCTCTCGGCAGAAACTCTACAAGTCAGAGGAGAGTGGGGGCAAATATTCAACATTCTTAAAGAAGAGAATTTTCAACCCAGAATTTCATATCCAGCCAAACTAAGCTTCATAAGTGAAGGAGAAATAAAATCCTTTACAGACAAGCAAATGCTGAGATTTTGTTGCCACCAGACCTGCCTTACAAGAGCTCCTGAAGGAAGCACTGAACACGGAAAGCAACAACCGGTACCAGCCACTGCAAAAACATGCCAAATTGTAAAGACCATCAATGCTAGGAAGAAACTGATTCAATTAACAGGCAAAATAATCAGCTAACATCATAATGACAGGATCAAATTCACACATAACAATATTAACCTTAATTGTAAATGGGCTAAATATCACAATTAAAAGATGTAGACTGGCAAATTGGATAAAGAGTCAAGACCCATCAGTGTGCTGTATTCAGGAGACCCATCTCATGTGCAGAGACACACATAGGCTCAAAATAAAGGGATGGAGAAAGATTTACCAAGCAAAGGGAAAGCAAAAAAAGGCAGGGGTTGCAATCCTAGCCTCTGATAAAACAGACCTTAAACCAACAAAGATCAAAAGAGACAAAGAAGGTCATTACACAATGATAAAGGGATCAATTCAACAAGAAGAGCTAACTGTCCTAAATATATATGCACCCAATACAGGAGCACCCAGATCCATAAAGCAAGTCCTTAGAGACCTACAAAGAGACTTAGACTCCCACAGAACAATAATGGGAGAATTTAACACCCCACTGTCAATATTAGACAGATCAATGAGACAGGATATCCAAGACTTGAACTTAGCTCTGCGCCAAGTGGACCTAATAGACATCTACAGAACTCTCTACCCCAAATCAACAGAATATACATTCTTCTCAGCACCACATCACACTGATTCCAAAATTGACCACATAATTGGAAGTAAAGCACTCCTCAGCAAAGGTAAAACAACAGAAATCACAGCAAGCTGTCTCTCAGACCACAGTGCAATCAAATTAGAACTCAGAATTAAGAAACTCACTCAAAACTGCACAACTACATGGAAACTGAACAATCTGCTCCTGAATGACTACTGGGTAAATAATGAAATGAAGGCAGAAATAAAGATGTTCTTTGAAACCAATGAGAACAAAGACACAATGTACCAGAATCTCTGGGACACATTTAAAGTAGTGTGTAGCGGGAAATTTATAGCACTAAATGCCCACAAGAGAAAGCAGGAAAGATCTAAAATCGACACCCTAACATCACAATTAAAAGAGTTAGAGAAGCAAGAGCAAACAAATTCAAAAGCTAGCAGAAGACAAGAAATAACTAAGATCAGAGCAGAACTGAAAGAGATAGAGACAAAAAAA
>NW_016816842.1:3100642-3103224 GCF_001698545.2 Rhinopithecus bieti
ACAAGTTAATGGGTTCAGCAAACCGACATGGCACATGTATACCTATGTAACAAACCTGCATGTTGTGCACATGTATCCTAGAACTTAAAGTATAATAATAATAATAATAATTTGTAGACAGTTTTCTTTTCTTTTCATTTTTTTATTTTTTTGAGACAGGGTCTCCACTTTCTTGCCCAGGCTGGAGTGCAGTGACTCAATCATGGCTCACTACAGCCGCTACCTCCTGTGCCCAAGTAATCCTCCCATCTCAGCCACCTGAGTAGCTGAGACTATAGGCACATGCCAGCACACTTAGTTAATTTTTAAATTTTTTATAGAGATGGAGTCTTGCTCTGTTGTCAGGCTGGTCTTGAACTCTTGGGCTCAAGTGATCCTCCTGCTTCAGTGCAGACATTTTTTAAACCACACATACTTCAATCTTTTCCTTTGGATTTGAAAAGTGATTGAGTTTCCTTTGTTTCTTGGCAGGTGTTGCATCCTGGCCAAGTGATCTGGGTTTCCATACATATTCTAGAAAACAGTAGTTAATCACAAGAGCTAACATTTACTGAGGGCTTGCTAAATGTCAATCATTATTCTAAGTCCCTAAGTTCTCTATCCTCTTTGAATTGTATTTCACTTGATATCTGAATAAAATGTCCGAAATCCCCATTCAGTGCGCTGTGGAAAGGCTCAGAGCTCTCTGCAGTATCTGTTTTCAGGGGCCTCCATTTTTCCAGAGAAAGTCCATAACTAAATATTCTCTGTGACTCCTGCCTCTGTGGTCCTGTTTTCAGCTGCTTCTACTCTAGAAATACTACCCCATTTTTTACCCCAAATGCTCACTAACATACTGAGTGAAGATTAATTACATCTCAATGTAGAAATCAATTCCCAGGTCAAAGTTCACACATAATTATTTCTAGGAATTAATTTATCAAGCAATTCCTTCCCAAACCATTTAACAGTTAACATGGAGAAGTCCTCCCTGACTCCCCAACTTGAGATCAGAAGTCACAAGTTGGTGACCACCAAACAAACCTGCCCTGAGACCTGCTTTTGAAAAATTCAAATTAGATGCTAACATTTTAAAAGTGTGAGTCTCATATAAAACCTTAGATTTACAGTGTATTTGGGGAAAAACAAACAAACAAAAGTCAGATGATTTGCCATCAGCTGCAACCAAGGGTCTGGGCTCCAGTTCACTAAAATTTCCATTTGACTCACTTTGCTCATTGGCATCCCAGCCCCTCTAGACATTTGGGTTTGCGGCCCCTTGCCCTAAGATCCACCTCTTCTGATCACCCCCTTCCCCATGTTCCCAGGCCCCTACTGCTTCTCTTTAAGCCACCTATACAAACTCAAAATCCCTCACTTTATTATACTAAATAATTTAACTTTCTTTAATTATCTTGCATACACATCTAGTTATCTAGCCCAGGTTTGACTGCAAACTTTTCCCTTAAAGAGCTAGAGAGTAAATAGTTTAGGTTATGTAGGCCATATGGTCTCTGTTGCAACTACTCAATTCTGCCATCCTAGACCAGAAGCAGCTGTTAGGGAAATATAATTAAAAACTAAATCTCCTGCTGACCCGGAAAACCTCTCCACAAGGCAGAAGAGAAAAAAAAAAAGTTATCAAATAAGCATTAAACCAGAATGTGATGCTTATCACAGGCAGTCCCGTGGAAACTGGGAGATGGGGCACCATCTTCCTTGATGATTACATTTGAAAGAGATGGCTCCCAGGTCTTTGAGAAAACATTCCTGGGTTGTAAAACTGGCAAGAGGCTTAAAAAAAAATAAAAAAATAAAAAAGCCTTCAAAAGAGATTTTGATACATCTCAAAAGGGCAGAGAAAAAATTAACAATGACAAATTTTCAAAAATAAAAGTGGGAGGAGAGTTTCCTTTCCTCTTGTGCACCTGAGAGAATTAGATTTTTAATTTTTGATTCATAGTCACCCATATGCTGCCATAGAATGTACATAAACAAGTGAGTATGGCTGTATTTCAGTACAATTCTGTTATGGACACAGAAATTAAATTTCTTTTCTTTTTTTTCTTTCCTTTTTTTTTTTTTTTTTGAGACAGAGTCTCAGTCTGTCACCCAGGCTGGGGTACAGTGGCACCATCTCTGCTCACTGCAACCTCCGCTTCCTGGGTTCAAGCAATTCTCCCGTCTCAGCCTCCCAAGTAGCTGGGATCACAAGCTCATGCTACCACATCCAGCTAATTCTTACATTTTAAATAGAGATGGGGTTTTTGCCATGTTGGCCAGGCTGGTCTCATACTCCTGAATTCAGGTGATTTGCCTGCCTCAGCCTCCCGAAGTGCTGGGATTACAGGCGTGAGCCACCACACCCGGCCTGGCCTTTTATCTTTCTATCAAAATATAGATTCAACAAAGTTCCTATAACTAAATAGAAACACTGTCATCTGTCCATCTGTGCAGTTTAGGAAGGCAGCAAAAAACTCTTTTTATAAGCCAATTCAATGTCTTGCAAAGACAATCTCATCATAACAATATTAAAGTTTTTAAAAAATCTAATTTTTTTTTAAGATCAGATTTTTTTGGAGGAAACAAAAAACTCACAACCC
>NW_016816843.1:0-1476 GCF_001698545.2 Rhinopithecus bieti
AGTTTCGAAACTGTCTTTGAAGAATCTGTGAAAGGATATTTAGTGACGCCCGGAGGCTTGTGGTGAACAAGGTAACGTCTTCCGATGAAACCTGCAGAGAAAAGTTCTGAACAACTGCTTTGTGATGTGTGCATTCATCTCATAGAGTTAAACCATTCCTTAGATCGAGCAGTTTGGAATCACTGTTTTTGTGGCATCTGAGGAATGACATTTGGGAATGATCCTTAGAATATGGAGAAAGAAATATCCTAGGTATAATCCAGAAGGAAGTTTTCTGTGAAACTACTCTGTGTCATCTTAATTCCTCTCACTCAGGTAAGCCTCCCTTTTCATTGAGAAGTTTTCAAGCCCTGTGTATGTTTATCGTGTGATGGGATATTCGGGAGCACTTTGAGGCTAAAGGTGAAAAAGTAACTATGTTCAGACTGAAACCGCCAAGAAGCTTTCCGAGAAACTGCTTTGTGACTTGTGCATTCCAGTCACAGTGTTATACCTCTCTTCTCATACAGCGTCGGGGAAACCCTTTTGGAGGAACAGATACGAAGTGATATTTGGGAGCATGTTGATGCCTATGGTGAAAAGGGAAATAGCCTCAGACAAAAACTGGAAAGAAGCATTGTAGGATACTATTCTGTGATATGTGTAAACATCTCCCATAGATAAAGCTTTCTTTACATTATGCAGCTTGGAAACTCTCATGGACGGATCCACGAAGAGACCTTCGTGAGCACACTCTGCACTATGGTGAAAAAGGAAATATCTTCAGATAAAAAACTGGAAAGAAGCTTTCTGTGAATGTCCTTTTTGCTATGTTCATTCATCTCACGTAGATGAAGCTTTCCTTACATTACGCAGCTTGGAAACTCCCTCGTGGTTGGATCTGCAAAGGGATATTTGGGATCATCTTTGGGTTTATGGTGAATTAGGAAATATAGTAAGATAAAAACTGAAGAGAAACTTTCTGAGAAACTGCTTGGTGATGTTTGCATTCCACTCAGGTAGTTTTAACTTTCTTCTCATGAGGCACAGTTTGAACACTGTTCCTGTAAAACCAAAAGAGTGACATTCGGAGCACATTGAAGACTATGGCAAAAAGTGAAATGTCGTCCAGTAAAAAATGGAAAGAAGCACTCGAAGAAACAGCTCTCTGACATTTCCATTCTTTTCACAGGGTTAAAGCTTACTCTACATTTCCCAGTTTGAAAGTCGGTAACCGAGGGCTCTGCAAAGGGATAGTAAGTGGCGACCAGAGGCCTCTGTGAGGCAAAATGTCTTCCATCGAAAATCAGAGAGGAGCTTTCTGCGCAACTCTTTTGTGATGTTTGTCGTTTTCTCATAGAGTTAAATCATTCTTTGGATTCAGAAGCTTCAAATCACTGTTTTGTGGAATCTGAGGATGGACATTTGGGGACCATCCTAGGAATATGGAGAAAGAAATATTCTCAGGTAAAATCCAGAAGGAAGTTTTCTGTGAAA
>NW_016816844.1:0-3602 GCF_001698545.2 Rhinopithecus bieti
TGTGTGGATGGTGTGTGTGTAGATGGTGTGTGCGTGTGTGGATGGATTGTGTCTGTGTATGTGTGTGTGTCTATAAATGGTGTGTGTGTGGATGGTGTGTGTGTAGTGTGTGTGTGGATGGTGTGTGTGTAAATGGTGTGTGTGTAAATGGTGTGTGTGTAGATGGAGTGTGCGTGTGTGGATGGATTGTGTCTGTGTATGTGTGTGTGTCTATAAATGGTGTGTGTGTGGATGGTGTGTGTGTAAATGTGTGGATGGTGTGTGTGTAAATGTGTGTGTGGATGGTGTGTAAATGGTGTGTGTGTGGATGGTATGTGTGTAAATGGTGTGTGTGTGGATGGTGTGTGTAAATGTGTGTGTGGATGGTGTGTGTGTAGATGGTGTGTGTGTGTGTGGATGGATTGTGTCTGTATGTGTGTCTATAAATGGTGTGTGTGTGGATGGTGTGTGTGGAAATTGTGTGGATGGTATGTGTGTGTGGATGGAGTGTGTGTGGATGGTGTGTGTGTAAATGGTATGTGTGTGGATGGTGTGTGTAAATGTGTGTGTGGATGGTGTGTGTGTGTGTGGATGGTGTTTGTGTGTGGATGGTGTGTGTGTAAATTGTGTGTGGATGGTGTGCGTGTGGATGGTGTGTGTGTGTGGATGGTGTGTGTGTGTGTGGACGGAGTGTGCGTGTTGGGCCACTCACCACAGTTCAGCTCTTCCGGGGTGACTGCTGCCACTGAGCGTCCCTGGATGCGTCTGGGATATTCACAGGTGGCTGCTGCCTGTGCGTTCCCCGACTCCGCGTAGGTTTTCAGCAAATCCGCCAACCACAGGATTTCACAGTCGCAGTGAAGTGTGTTTGAGTCCAGTCGCCTGTGGGAAGGAAGATGTGGCCGGTGAGACACGGGGTGGGTGGGCTTGTCCATCCGTCCATCAGACAGGGCTTCCAGGTCCTGCGTCGGGTAACACGCGCCAGGCCTGCCAGGCTTGCGACACGGGGATGGGACACGTCCCGTGGTGGAATTCGAGCCCCAGTGCCCGACTCAGGGAGTGATGTAGAGACACATACATCACCAGGAAGAGCCCGGGGGTGCACAGTACCCCTGGAGGCACTAACCGGAGAGGCGTGAGTAGCAAAGGGCTGGTGCACACCCAGACATCGGGTGTCCAGTTCAAGGCGAAGGAGTGCACCAGCAGCACCGCTCAGGGAAGTTTGTGAAGTAGACCGGGTGGGAGCCACTCACAGAAATCAGTACCATGAGAACCACAGCCACAGAACCACCACTGTCACCCAACGCCCATCATCACAGCAGGACAGTTCTACATCATCTCACTCCGGCCTGAGCCTTCCCAGGGAGTGTGGGAGGGGAGGGCTGCATCTTCTGGCTGGGGTTCACACCTAAGTTTCCTGAGGTCCAAGCTGACCTGGAAAGTTTCCATTGAGTGGCACATCCTGTCCCAACAAGGGAAGCACGGGCAGGACTTGCCTGCACCCTGGGAAAAGTGTTGTCTCTGCACACCGGGAGGAAGCTGTCGGTGGGCAGAGGAGTTCCAGGCAGCAAACACAGGCTACAGGACAAGGGCTGGAAGAGGCTGGCAGCTGGATGTGAGACTGAGAGGTGACCACGTGCTAGCAGCCCTCGCTCTCGGCACCTTCTCGGCCTCGGCGTCCACTCTGGTGGTGCCTGAGGAGCCCTTGAGCCCGCCACCGCTAGAGTGGACGCCGAGGCCGAGAAGGCACCGAGAGTGAGGGCTGCTAGCATGTGGTCACCTCTCAATCCAGGACAGCCAGGTGGGACGGGGTCCCCAGGCCCCTCCTGGCGGCCTGCGCATTGGGAGGGGTGCGCACTGGGGTGGAGCTCACAGAGGTTCGTGCCAATTGCAGGGGGAGAAGCCTGGCCCTCCTCTTCACGGGTGGAATTCAGTCTGCGAGGCAGGAAGCCACCGGCGGGAAACACCCTCTCTTGCTTTGCTAAGGGTCTCGTTTCCCCCACTCTTTTCCTTTTACCCAATAAATCCCATTTTTCTCACTCTTCAAATAGTCTGTGAGCCTAGATTTTTGTGGCCACGTAACAAGGACCCCATCTTTCACTGAACTAAGGAAAAGTCCTGCAACAGACATGCTCACTATTAACCCTGGATGAGGTGGCCCCAGGTCACTCCCCAGATGGGGATGGGACCCCGAGAGGTGCTCACCAGGGCGGCAGGGTGAGGGCATCACTAGGGGCCGACGTTGGCTCCAGGAGGGGAAGGGGAGGCTACACCTCCCATCCGAGGTTCTCCTGGACATGAGCCCAGAGGGGACAGGAACACAGAACTGTCCTCATGACCAGAATCACCCTTTCCCACGTGAGCAGGTGCATAGCTCTCAGGTGAGGAGGCTGTGAGGAGGACAGTGTCAGCCACGTGCCCAGGACACCCAGCCTGTGCCCACAGCTGAAGGTCAGTACAGGACCATGGGCACATGCAAGACCTGGATGGTCACGGTCCGGTATGTGACATCCGGCCAGTCGGTCCTGGCGGAGCGGGCTGCTCCAGGCACCCAAGGAAACACAGGATCCCCAACCTTCATCTGCTCAGAAGCAGAGAGGGCTATTCAGGAGGTCTGGAGAGGTGGGGCAGCTGGCGTGCCCTCCTCGGCCTGGGGCCCCTCAGGGACATGAGGTTAGAGACTGCTCCCAGCAGACAGCAGCCAGGACACAGCATGCCCTCTAGATGCAGCTCTGTACATCTAACACAGCATCTCAGTCTGGGGTTGTAGTGTTCAAGCACCTCTAGTAAAGTGAGCAAACAGGAGAGGGGGACCTTGCCAGACACCCAGAGAGAGGCTGAGAACAGAGGGAAGGCAGCTGTCAGCATAATCCAGGCTGTTACCAGTCTGCCCTAAACTTGGCTACTTTCTAGAGCATTTATCTGGTAATTTCTTTCTACTGTCTGTTATCTATCAAATATGGAAGTATTAATCCCATCTTCCTACCCAGGATGTAGTTTTTAGTTTGGCTTGTGATATCTTTATCCTAAAGAAAAAAAAAATCACAAATAGTTCTGAAGGGCTACGTTTTACTCCACTTTATTTCACTGAATAGATAAAACAAACACCGTAAGACCACTCCGGAGTCAGGCTTGTCTCTTGGCATTTTCTTTCTCGGTCTAGTTCATCGCATACACTCAGTAATATTTAACTGAAAATAACGGCTCAAGACCATGAAGGAAAACACAAAAAGAATGTCACAACTTTCTCTGCCAGTAATAAAATGCCTTAATTACAAGAAATAGCTCAGTATAAGGAAAGAGTATATTAGGAGGCCTTAAAAAATGGGTGGAATTACGGGTGCGGTGGCTCACGCCTGCCATCCCAGCACTTTGGGAACCCGAGGCGGGCAGATCACCTGAGGTCAGGAGTTCAAGACCAGCCTGGGCAACATGGTGAAACCCTGTCTCTACTAAAAATACAAAAATTAGCCAGGCGTGGTCACACGCACCTGTAATCCCAGCTACTAGGGAGGCTGAGGCACAAGAATCGTTTGAACCCGGGAGGCAGAGGTTGCAGTGAGCCGAAATCGAGCCATTGCACTCCAGCCTGGGCAACAAGAACAAAACTCTATCTCAAAAAA
>NW_016816845.1:0-445 GCF_001698545.2 Rhinopithecus bieti
TTGACTCAGGTGTGATGAGTCCATCCTTTTTTTGCTGTACGAACTGCAGTCTTGGTGGTGAGCAGTACAAGGTAGGGTACTTCCCAGGCTGGCTCAAGTTTTTCTTCTTTCCACCTTCTCGTGAGAACGTGATCTTCAGGCTGCTGCTGGTTTACTGGAAATTCTAGGGGTGGTACATGTGCTGAAAGATTTTTAGTGTTTTTTTTTTTTTTTTTTTCTTTTTTTTTTTTTTTTTTTTTTGAGAAAGGCAAGTGGAAGATAAACCAAGTACATAATTTTTAAGAAATTGACCTTCTGTTTTAAATGTGCAGACCTTGGCAGTGGATTTAGGTCCTTAGTGCCTTTTTATGGAGAAATTTTCTTTAGCATCTATTTTTATTAGTTTTAAACCAAAGAAAGTCAAATATCATTTTACATTTAGTAATGTATCTTGTATGATTTAATA
>NW_016816846.1:0-445 GCF_001698545.2 Rhinopithecus bieti
CAACTTTGGAGTAATGGACAGAGCAGGCATGTGCGATGTGGGGATTTTTTGTTTGTTTGTTTGTTTGTTTTTTGAGACAGAGTCTCACTGTGTCACCCAGACAGGAGTGCAGTGGTGCGATCTCGGCTCACTACAACATCCGCCTCCCAGGTTCAAGTGATTCTCTTGCCTTAACCTCCTTAGTAACTGGGATTACAGGCACCTGTCACCACGCCCGGCTAATCTTTGTATTTTTATTAGAGACGCAGTTTAACCATGTCGGCCATGCTGGTCTTGAACTCCTGACCTCCAGTGATCCACCCGCCTCAGCCTCCCAAAGTGCTGGGACTACATTCGTGAGCCAGTGTGCCCAGCCCCTTTGCTGTTTTTATACTTTCTCTATATCCATAACTGTTTCCCTGTAAGTTTTTTTTTTTTTTAATTTCTCTTTTTTATTACTCCTGCG
>NW_016816847.1:0-576 GCF_001698545.2 Rhinopithecus bieti
TTGAGCAGTTTTATGTGTCTCATGTTATTGAAATAGATTTCTTTTCCATCTTTTCCCAAAAAAAGCCTTTTCAAGCAGTACAAATAATCTAAAATGCTTAAGCAAACTCATGTCTGATATTTTCAAGTAATTTTATGACAATCAGAGAAACATCAAGAGAAACCTGATTAAAGGAGGTTTAGGTTCAAAAAGGTGGGTAACTGTAAGTTGGCTTACTACTGTTATAAGAGTTGATTAACAGGGGCACAAGACATGGTTATGTCTCCAATGTAAGCTCCTAAGAGGTTAGGTTCATATCTTTTACACTGTGCATCCCCCACCCACTATGTAATTAAAAATTCAGGAAATTTTATCAGCCAAAAGAACTCTGCCTATAGAAGAAAAAAGTTAAGGTCGCATTTTGTACTTGGCCAGATTTTTCAGGCCAAAGTTTTATATTTGCTAATAAAACTACTAATGTTTAGCAAGTACTGGAACTAGGGATTTTTTAAATCTATGAAATAAGAGAGATTATATCCTTCTAAATTCTCTTTTGGTTTATTTGGGTCTCTACATTTTATGATTTAACTATTTTTA
>NW_016816848.1:0-596 GCF_001698545.2 Rhinopithecus bieti
TATAGCATTTATATACCAAGTGAACAAGGTAATAGAATATTACTAATTTAAGCAGGAGATTTTTAAATAACAAAGCAAAATTAAATATTTCATGGTAAATTAACTCATCTACAACACTGACCATTAAAGGCAGATATCAAGGTCTCCTTTACTAAAGAGCAGAGAAAAGCCCGCCTGGAAGTGTCCACATCTTTTTTAAAAAGGGTAAAACTTTCAGTAAGATACAAGTAGAGGTTGCAAGATGGCCAAATAGGAACAGCTCCAGTCTATAGCTCCCAGCGTGAGTGATGCAGAAGATGGGTGATTTCTGCATATCCAACTGAGGTACCGGGCTCATCTCACTGGAGCTTGTTGGACAGTGGGTGCAGCCCACAGAGCATGAGACGAAGCAGGGCAGGGCATCGCGTCAACCGGAAAGCACAAGGGGTCAGGGAATTAATTCCCTTTCCTAGCCAAGGGAAGCCGTGACAGATGGTACCTGGAAAATCGGGACACTCCCACCCTAATACTGCGCTTTTCCAATGGTCTTAGCAAATGGCACACCAGGAGATTATATCCAGTGCCTGGTTCGGAGGGTCCAACGCCCACAGGAGCCT
>NW_016816848.1:4256-7311 GCF_001698545.2 Rhinopithecus bieti
CCCATCAAAAAGTGGGCAAAGGATATGAACAGACATTTTTTAAAAGAAGACATTTATGCAGCCAACAGACACATGAAAAAATGCTCATCATCACTCACCATCAGAGAAATTGAAATCAAAACCACAGTGGGATACCATCTCACACCAGTTAGAAGGGTGATCATTAAAAAGTTAGGAAAAACAGGTGCTGGAGAGGATGTGGAGAAATAGGAACACTTTTACCCTGTTGGTGGGACTGTAAACTAGTTCAACCATTGTGGAAAACAGTGTGGTGATTCCTCAAGGATCTGGAACTAGAAATATCATTTGACCCAGCCATACCATTACTGGGTATATACCCAAAGGATTATAAATCATGCTGCTATAAAGTCACATGCACGCATATGTTTATTACGGCACTATTCACAATAGCAAAGACTTGGAACCAACCCAAATGTCCATCAATGATAGACTGGATTAAGACAATGTGGCACATATACACCATGGAATACTATGCAGCTATAAGGAAAGGATGATTTCATGCCCTTTGTAGGGACATGGATGAAGCTGGAAACCATCATTCTGAGCAAACTGTTGCAAGAACAGAAAGCCGAACACCGCATGTTCTCACTCACAGGTGGGAATTGAACAATGAGAACACTTGGACACAGGGTAGGGAACATCACACACTGGGGCCTGTTGTGGGGTGGGAGTGGGGGGAGGGATAGCATTAGGAGAGATACCTAATGTAAATGATGAGTTAATGGGTGCAGCACACCAACATGGCACATGTATACATATGTAACAAACCTGCACATTGTGCACATGTACCCTAGAACTTAAAGTGTAACAAAAAATATATTAAGAAAAGATACAAGTATAAAGATTAAGAACTGTCAAAAAGTAAACTTGGGCACAGTAAAAATTTTAAAGGGTTTACTTGAGCAAACAGCAATTCATGAATTGGACAGCTCCAAACTGGAAGTGGTTCAAAGGTTCTGCTGAGGGAATGCAAGGGGAGGCCTTTATAAGATGAATAAGAAAGTAAAGCAAGGAGAATATTTGATTGGATACAGTTATGGAATTGCCTTATTTGTGTATCCTGCAGGAAAGTCCCCAGTTATGTAAGTTAATTTATGGCTTCTGATTGGTTAGCCTTAAGTTTCATTTTTTTCTCTAATATAGTCATTTACAAGAAGTAGTCCAAGTTAACTTTTGCTTATGTTTGCAAATCAAGCAATGTTAAGGTCATTTACGAAGTCTAACTGGATTTGTCTTCTCAAGGATTCTTCAGGCCTGGTCTCTATTTATTTTAACAGGACACATGCACTAAAAGTCAAATTGTTTGGTTAAAATTTCAGTTTCTCTTTTTGATGAGACAGGTCTTCAGGCAAATTATTGCCTTCTGGTATTTATTTTAAACACCTTTTTTGAAATACAGTATATACATGAAAGAGTATTAAAACATTTTATACTCGTTTCTCAAAATAAACATGTTAAAATGCTTAATTAAAAAATAAAACCATGGATCCTATTCAACATAGTATTGGAAGTTCTGGCCAGGGCAATCAGGCAAGAGAAAGAAATAAAGGTGTTTAAATGGGAAGAGAGGAAGTCAAATTGTCTCTGTTTGCAGATGACATGATTTTATATTTAGAAAACCCCATCATCTCAGCCCAAAATCTCCTTAAGCTGATAAGCAACTTCAGCAAAGTTTCAGGATACAAAATCAGTGTGCAAAAATCATAAGCATTCCTATACATCAATAATAGACAAACTGAGAGCCAAATCATGAGCGAACTGCCATTGACAACTGCTACAAAGAGAATAAAATACCTAGGAATCCAACTTACAAGGGATGTGAAGGACCTCTTCAAGGAGAACTACAAACCACTGCTCAAGGAAATAAGAGAAGACACAAACAAATGGAAAAACATTCATTGCTCATGGATAGGAAGAATCAGTATCATGAAAATGGCCATACCACCCAAAGTAATTCATAGATTCAATGCTATGCCTGTCAAGCTTCCATCGACTTTCTTCACAGAATTAGAAAAAAAACTACTTTAAACTTCACATGGAACCAAATAAGAGCCCGTATAGCCAAGACAATCCTAACCAAAATGAACAAAGTTGGAGGCATCATGCTACCTGACTTCAAACTATACTACAAGTTTACAGTAACCAAAACAGCATGGTACTGGTACCAAAACAGTTATATAGACCAATGATACAGAACAGAGGCATCAGAAATAAAATCACACATCTACAACCATCTGATCTTTGACAAACCTGACAACAACAAGCAATGGGGAAAGGATTCCCTATTTAATAAGTGGTGTTGGGAAAACTGGCTAGCCATATGCAGAAAACTGAAACTGGACTCCTTCCTTACACCTTATACAAAAATTAACTCAAGATGGATTAAAGACTTAAACGTTAAGACCTAAAACCATAAAAACCCTAGAAGAAAACCTAGGCAATACCATTCAGGGCATCGGCATAGGCAAAGACTTCATGACTAAAACACCAAAAGCAATGACAACAAAAGCCAAAATTGACAAATGGGATCTAATTAAACTAAAGAGCTTCTGCACAGCAAAAGAAACTATCATCAGAGTGAACAGGCAACCTACAGGATGGGAGAAAACTTTTGCAATCTATCTGTCTGACAAAGGGCTAATATCCAGAATCTATAAAGAACTTAAGCACATTTACAAGAAAGAAACAACCCCATCAAAAAGTGGGCAAAGGATATGAACAGACACTTCTCAAAAGAAGACATTTATGGCTGGGCGTGGTGGCTCACACCTGTAATCCCAGCACTTTTGGAGGCCAAGACAGGCAGATCACAAGGTCAGGAGTTTGAGACGAGCCTGACCAACATAGTGAAACCACAACTCTACTAAAAATACAAAAAAATTATCTGGGCATGTGGGAGGCACCTGTAATCCCAGCTACTTGGGAGGCCGAGGCAAGGAAAATTGCTTGAACCTGGGAGGTGGAGGTTGCAGTGAGCCAAGATCACACCACTGAGCTCCAGCCTGGGCAACAGTGTCAGACTCTGTCTCAAAAA
>NW_016816848.1:7978-12591 GCF_001698545.2 Rhinopithecus bieti
CAATAAAAATATGAAAAAAACCTCATCATCACTGGTCATTAGAGAAATGCAAATCAAAACCACAATGAGATACCATCTTGCACCAGTTACAATGGCGATCACTAAAAAGTCAGGAAACAACAGATGCTGGAGAGGATGTGGAGAATAGGAATGCTTTTACACTGTTGGTGGGAGTGTAAATTAGTTCAACCATTGTGGAAGACAGTGTGGCAATTCCTCAAGGATCTAGAACCAGAAATACCATTTGCCCCAGCAATCCCATTACTGGGTATATACCCAAAGGATTACAAATCATTCTACTATAAAGACATATGCACACGTATGTTTATTGCAGCACTGTTCACAACAGCAAAGACTTGGAACCAACCCAAATGTCCATCAATGATAGACTGAATAAAGAAAATGTGATACATATACACCATGGAATACTATGCAGCCATAAAAAGGATGAGTTCATGTCCTTTGCAGGGACATGGATGAAGCTGGAAACCATCATTCTCAGCAAAGTAACACAGGAACAGACAGTCAAACACCGCATGTTCTCACTCATAAGTGGGAGGTGAACAATGAGAATACATGGACCCAGGAAGGGAAACATCACATACTGGGACCTGTCAGGGGGGTGGGGGCTAGGGGAGGGATAGCATTAGGAGAAACACCTAATGTAGATGACGGGTTGATGGGTGCAGCAAACCACCATGGCATGTGTATACCAGTGTAACAAACCTGCATGTTCTGCACATGTATCCTAGAACTTAAAGTATAATTTAAATAAAAACTTAAAAAAAGTAAATAATCATTGTAATAAAGTTATTCTCCTGCACAAAAATATAAGAATAAAACCATGGAGATATATAAGGTGATATAAAATATGCTATAAAATATGTTTGTGGAGAGCTATAATTAAAATAACTGGATGCATAAGAATTTGAGTTTGGCACTTGTAGCCTCCCAGCACTCTGTGAAGAAGTAAGCAACATAGGGGCCATTACACAGAGGTCATATTTGGTTCATTTGTATAATAGTGCATCAAAATCATACTGTGCCCTTTTTCTTCTTCACTCATAGCCTCACTTTTCCAAAGTGGTTATTTTCAGGCCAGGTGCAGTGGCTCATGTCTGTAATACCAGCACTTTGGGAGCCCAAGGTGGGAGGATTGCTGGAGGTCAGGAGTTCAAGACCAACGTGGGCAACATAGCAAGACACCCATCTCTACAAAAAAAAAAAAAAGTTTTAAACATGAAAACTTTTGATGGCTAAGAGCAAGGACTTTTGATTCAATAAGCCTAAGTTCAGTTATAGTGTTTTCTATTCCAGCATTTTCTAGCTGTGAGATTCTGGGCAGGGTATGTCAACAGCTATTGATTTCCTTATTGGGAAAATGCAAACAATAATAGTGACCTTACAGATTTGATATAAGAAATAAGTAAAAGAATGCATGCAAAATATTGGTCCAATGTCAAAGATATAGTAAGCACTCAATAAAACCTAACCATTAGTATTATTTCTGCAAATATATAAGTTCAGTTCTATGAAGCTGCCATTTTTGCTTGTCAATAATGGTCAAATATCAGCACTTTCTTCTAGTTCAACCTAATGCACACCATGAAAATCTTTCTAATCTTGAGACCTGGTGGTTCACTTTCTAAAGCTTTGATTCAATGAGCTGGAAGCCAGCACCTGCTTTCCTAACCCTTAGCTACATTTAGAATTCTCTGAACCTAAAAGCATTTGTCATCTTGTACTATTTCTTCCATTATTTTGAGCAAGGCTCTTCTGTGTCAAATTCCCACTGTGAGAATCTGGGTTTTTGCTGCTCTTACCAAGAGATTGGCAAACTACAGCTATTGACCAAATTGGTTGCCACCCGCTTTTGTAAATAAAGCAATATTGGAACAACAGCTATGCTTGTGGGAAAACACTGTTTCTGTACACTCACACAACACTTCTGACCCCAAATATGTGGATTTTTTCCCACACCAAATAATTCTGCAATTCTCTGGACACTAGCTAGATGTCCTACAATTCAACTCAATTCTGACACTACCTGGAGTTAGAGTCAAATCCCACAAGTTAAGGGCTCAGTCCTATAAGACTATGCCCACCTGGAATGCCAGTCGCAAGTCCAACCATCCACACTTCTGGACGACCAGCTATAAACTGAGGATTCCCATGGCCCACTCCTCAGGTTTGATAATTTGCAGGGGTGGCTCACAGAACTCAAGAAAAGCACTTCACTTAATGTTTACCAGTTTAGTATAAAGGGTACAAATCAGGAACAGACAGATGGAAGAGATGCATAGAGCAAATTATGGGGTAGGGGGACATGTGGAGCTTCTGTGCCCTGTCTTGGTACACCAACCTCCCAGCACCCTGATGTGTTCACCAATCCTGACATTCATTGAATCTCATTTTTGAAGAGGTTTTATAGAGCTTAATCTCCAGCTCCCTCCTCACCTTCTCAGAAGTCTGTGGCTGGGGTAAAATTTCCAATCACTTGGTTTTTCTGGTGACCAACCAGCCCCATCTTGAGGATGTCTAGGGAACCCACCCTAAGTCACCTCATTAGCATAAACTCAGGTCTGATCAAAAGGGGCTCTTTATGACTAACAAAAGACACTTCTATTACTCAGGAAATTCCAAGGGTTTTATGAGCTCTGTGGCAGGAACTGGAGACAGAGACCAAATCTATTTCATATTATACCACAATGCTTGTTTATTCATGTATTGGCTATGGCTGTTTCCGCCCTACAACAGCAGAGCTGAGTAGTTGCAACAAAGAGAACATGGTTCACAAAGCTGAAAATAGTTATTTTCTGGCCCTTTACAGACAAAGTTTGCCTACCCCTGGTTTAAACTACAGGTTTGCAAATTAGAGTACACGCCTCTCAAGATGATCTGTCCTAGTTCAGGGGAAACATTCAAATTTCTGTTTAAGATTATTTTTCTCTAAAAAAAAAAAAAGGGGAGGGGAAATAGGATTTTCTAGTATGTCACATATGGGCTTACACTGGCCCCCTCATTCCTTCCATCTGTCCTGTCCATGAGACATCTGGAGAGAGTACTGGAATCCCACAATGAGGAGGAATGGTCAGTGGTGCCTCCACTTTCATTTTTTTTGCTATCAGTGTATGGTGACAGATGGACTCTGCAAATGTCTGTCTACAGATTGTATTATCTAGTGGTAACTGCCTTAAATCTCTGAAATGGATAAGTGGCTTTGAAAGATACCAGTAAACAATAATATTAATAAGATAATACTACTAATGCAAGCATCAGAGAGAAAATAAGATTGACATCAGTCACGAGTAATGAAAATCAATCAAAGCTGATGAAAACTCAGCTAAGAAAAATTTAAATTATCAAGATTACCTGAAATAAGGGTTTTCATACAGTATGACTAAGAATGGAACTTGTTAAGCACCTATTATGTTTAAGATATTAGTGAATTAAAATATGAAGCATCCTAATTAGCGAGACATTTAAGATCTATTTTGTTGACCTTTTCATATTAATTTGCAAATTTGCTCTTATTTGTAATGTATGTACTATATTAAACTATACTATAAGCATATAATTTAAAAATAAATACATAACCAAACATGTAACAGTAGGTGGGTACTCAAATTTCCCTTTATTTTCTACTCTGAGCAGTGCACAATGAATCGAAATTGAGCACCATTAGTCTAGGCTTCCATACAGTGGTGGTGCTTTTGTATTTCACAGGGAAAGGATAGAAACAGAAAAGTTTCTGTGGGATGGAGTTCCTGATGGCATTATTGAGAGTTGTTTTGGCGAAAGTGGTGCTGGGAAATGAGTAAATGATGAAAAAGTTCAGACACAAAATTTAGTTTAAAGGAAATGGAAAAGGGGGCAGTTTCTAGGAGTAAACATGAGAGAGAAATGGAATCAAAGGAAGTTTTTTCTTTTTTTCCGTATGAAAGAGACTTGATCATGATTAAAAGCTAATAGAGCCGGGCGAAGTGGCTCATGCCTGTAATCTCAACACTTTGGGAAGCTGAGGCAGGCAGATCACCGGAGGGCAGGAGTTCGAGACCAGCCTGGGCAACATGGCGAAACCTACCCCCCGCCACCTGCCATCTCTACTAAAAATACAAAACTTAGCTCAGTGGAGTGGCACATGCCTGTAGTAGTCTCCATTACTTGGGAGGCTGGTGCAGGAGGATTTATTGAGCCTGGGAGGCAGAGGTTGTAGTGAGTTGAGAGCCCATCACTGCACTCCAGCCCGGGTGACAGGAGTGAAACCTTGTCTAAAAAAATAATAATAATAAAAAAATAATAGAGCCTTTGCTTGAAAATTAGCTGTGTTTTGGCTGGGTGCGGTGGCTCACGTCTGTAATTCCAGCACTTTGGGAGGCTGAGGCGGGTGGATCACCTGAGGTTGGGAGTTCAAGACCAGCCTGGCCAACATGGAGAAACCCTGTCTCTACTAAAAAAATACAAAATTAGCCAGGCATGGTGGCGCATGCCTGTAATCCCAGCTACTTGGGAGGCTGAGGCAGGAGAATCGCTTGAACACGGGAAGCAGAGGTTATGGTGAGCCGAGATCACACCATTGCACTCCAGCCTGGGCAAAAAGAGTGAAACTCCAT
>NW_016816848.1:14775-24281 GCF_001698545.2 Rhinopithecus bieti
AAAAAAAAAAAAAAAAATTAAAAAGAGATGACATCTCACAGAAAGACATGTAAACCAGTGGAAGAGACATTGGATTGTGAGCTTCTGGCTTGGAATATGTCAGAACATTTGTAATCATCCTTTCCTACCTAACCTGGTTTTGTTTTATTCATTTTACATAAAAGTTTGCCTCTCACTTTGGCTTTAATCTGTTGATGAGAAGAGATGCCTCAAAGCTGGCTTCTGGCACTATTGTGGGGTTTTTACAGGGGAAAACTTTGAGTCATTGTAGTAAAATATCTACAGAAAAATTACTGGACCCAGAAATTATGGAATGGCCTGCAAAATCTCAACAGAATGCAGAGGGGGCATGTGACCTGTATAAATTCAGCCTAAGAATGCAGATGATGCTTCTAACCTCAATGTTTCTGATTTTCTACACAATGCAAAAGGTCATTATTGTGGAACTAGCCTCACGCATAGATACGTGTTTAATGATGGAATTATTCAGTTTAGTAACTGCTATGGTCTGAGTCTGTCCCCTGAAAATCCATATATTGAAACTTAATCATCAGCGTGATCATTTTAAGAGGTAGGGTTCTTAGGAGGTGATTAAGTTGTAAGTGCAGATCCCTCATGAATGATCTGCAGTGTGAGGTGTGAGGGAGCTGTTTGCCCCTCCCACCATGTTAGAACACAGCAAGAGGGTACCATCTAGAAGAAACAGTCCCTCACCAGACACCTAATCTGACTGCACCTTGATCTTGGACTTCCCCTTGGCTAAAATCTCAAAAATATAACACTGATGAAAAAATAGCAAGTCACAAAAGAACACATGTAGTATTATACCACACCAGTCACATTGCATTAAGAGCCCACCCTGCTCCAGTATGACCTCATCTTTACTGATGATGTCTACAATGACCCTATTTCCATATAGGGTACATTTTGAAGTATTGGGAGTTAGGACTTCAGCATATCCTTTGGAGAGACACAATTTAACCCATAACAGCACAGGACAGTCCCCCACAATAAAGAATTATCCCATCCAAAATGTCAATAGTCTTTCTATTGAGAATCCCTGGAGTAAGGCAATAAAGAAAGCAAGGGAATGATTAACACATAATTCCGAATACTTTCTGGGGGTGGAGGAATAGAGAAATATGAGACTGGAGAGGAGTACACAGGGCATTTCAAAGATCTTAGAATGCTATCTTCAGCTTAGTGGTGAGTACACAAATATGCACTTTCTTATCCTGAAATATATATTACCTATAATTTTGCCTTTATGATGAAATATTTTAAGATTATAAAATTCAAAATAATGAGGATACAGGTAAGTTATAAGAGTATAGAAATAGGTATAGGCCAGGTGCAGTGTTTCACACCTGTAATCCCAGCGCTTTGGAGGCTGAGGCGGGCAGATCACTTGAGCCCAGAAGTTTGAGACCAACCTGGGCGACATGATGAGATCTCCTCTCTACTAAAAATTAAAAAAAAATTAGCTGAGTGTGGTGACTCATGCCTGTGGTGCTACCTACTCAGGAGGCTGAAGCGGGAGATCGATTGAGGCTGAAGTGAGTGATCACACCACTGCACTCCAGCCTGGGTGACAGAGTGAGACCCTGTCTCAGAAAAAAAAAAAAAGAAAGAAAAATTGGTATAGAAGAAACTGGAACTTTTGATGAATTTAGTCATCATTTATTTTAGGTTCACATGAGGTTATGTTTAAATGTGTTACTTCGGGTTTCAGCCAGGAATAATGGTGAAAAATTGACCATGTAGTTTGCCAGGTGTGAGCTAGCTGAGAGTTGCTTCTTATAACCATGACACGTTTTCAAGATTCCCCAGGTGTTAGGAATCCCTGATTCTGCCAGATCCCTACTCTATTCAGCTACTTTCATTCCTGAGAAAGAACACACAAACTACAGACACATGCATACCTTTCACTAGTAGTCTCCTCTCCCAGACCCTGAAGCAGCACAGTACAATGAATGTGGGCATAAGATCTGGAGGCAGACTGCCTAGGTTTTGCATCTTGGCTCTGTTACTTACACCATGGTCAAGTTAATTTTTCTGAGCTTCTGTTTTTGTCATTGCAAAATGAGGATATTAGTAGTGCTCACTAATAGAATTTTTCTGAAGAATAAATGAGGTAATGTCTGTAAAACTTTGTCAAAGTGGTGGCATATGTTGAACACTTAATATTGTTAGTTCTCCTCCTTCTTCTTCTCCTCATTATCACTGTTGTCCCTTCCTTGTTTCTTTCTTTGATGAGGTCACTTGGGCAATGTGTGAACCTGTCTTTTCATCCTTTTTGTTCTTAAAAGAAAGACAGGAAGCATATCCCCAGCAACCGGCAACTCTTTGCTCCTTAATTAGCTCCCATTATCTATTCTCTTAGTAGAGAAACTTTCCCAAGCCTCATGGCAATAGTCTAGCAGTATAAAGCCATGGAAAGAGAGAGATTCATTAGGAAGAGAATATTTTAATCTCCTCCAACAAACTCCTTGCTTTCCAGGATGAGATGCTGGCACAGTGTGTCCTTAATAACTCGTGGTTCTCTTCACCTACCCCAACATTCTGCTTCTCCATGGTGGGTGGAATTGTGATAATTGGGAGACATATTTGTTAAAATATTGATAGCTGCTGTAACAAACAACAAAAGAAACAGAATGGCTTAGACACAAAAGAAGTATATTTTGCATCAAGTAAAGTCAAAGTGGGGGTACTCCCAATTGGCAGGAAGCTCCCTGATATGGTTTGGCTCTGTGTCCCCACCCATCTCATCTTGTAGCTCCCATAATTCCCACCTGTTGTGGGAGGACCTGGTGTGAGATCATTGAATCATGGGGGTGGGTCTTTCCTGTGCTGTTCTCGTGATAGTGAATAAGTCTCATGAGATCTGATGGTTTTAAAAATGGGAGTTTCCCTGCACAAGCTCTCTTGTCTTGTCTGCTGTCATGTGAGACGTGCCTTTCACCTTCTGCCATGATTATGAGGCCTCCCCAGCCACGTGGAACTGTAAGTCTATTAAACCTCTCTTTTTTAAAAAATTGCCCAGTCTCATGTATGTCTTTACCAGCAGCATGAAAACAGACTAATATAGTAAATTGGTACTGGTAGAGTGGGGCACTGCTGAAGAGATACCTGAAAATGTGGAAGCAACTTTGGAACTGAGTAACAGGCAGAGGTTGGAACAGTGTGGAAGCCTCAGAAGAAGCCAGGAAAATGTGGGAAAATTTGGAACTTCCTAGAGACTTGTTGAATGACTTTGACCAAAAGGCTGATGATAATATGGACAATGAAATCCAGGCTGAGGTGGTCTCAGATGGAGATGAGAAACTTGTTGGGAACTAGAGCAAAGGTGACTCTTGTTATGTTTTAGCAAAGAGACTGGTGGCATTTTGCACCTGGCCTAGATATCTGTGGAACTTTGAACTTGAGAGAGATGATTTAGGGTATCTGGAGGAAGAAATTTCTAAGCAGCAAAACATTCAAGAGATAACTTGGGTGCTGTTAAAGGCATTCAGTTTTATAAGGGAAGCAGAGCATAAAAGTTTGGAAAATTTGCAGCTGGACAATGCAATAGAAAAGAATCCCATTTTTTGAGGCGAAATCCAAGCCAGCTGCAGAAATTTGCATAAGTAACAAGCAGCTGAATGTTAATCTCCAAGACAATGGGGAAAATGTCTCCAGGGCATGTCAGAGGTCTTCATGGCAGCCCCTCCTGTTACAGGCCCAGAGGCCTAGGAGGAAAAAGTGGTTCCGTGGGCTGGGCCCGGTGTCCTTGTGCTATATGTAGCCTAGGGACTTGGTGTCCTGCATCCCAGCTGTTCCAGCCATGGCTGAAAGAAGCCAATGTAGAGCTCAGGCTGTGGCTTCAGAGGGTACAAGCCTCAAACCTTGGCATCTTCCATGTGATGTTGAGCCTGCCAGCACATAGAAGTCAAGAATTGGGGTTTGGGAACCTCCACCTAGATTTCAGAGGATGTATGGAAATGCCTGGATGTCCAGGAAGAAGTTTGCCACAAGGGTAGGGCTCTCCTGGAGAACCTCTGCTAGGGCAGTGTGGAAGGGAAATGTGGGGTCAGAACTCTCACACAGAGTCCCTACTGTGGCACTGCCTAGTGGAGCTGTGAGAAGAGGGCCACCATCCTCCAGACCCTAGAATGGTAGATCCACCAATAGATTACACCATGCACCTGGAAAAGCTGCAGACACTCAACGCCAGCCCATGAAAGCAGCTGGGATGGAGACTGTACCCTGCAAAACCACAGAGGCAGAGCTGCCTGAGACTATGGGAACCCACCTCTTGCATCAGCATGCCATGGATGTGACACATGGAGTCAAAGGAGATCATTTTGGAACTTTAAGATTTGACTGCCCTGCTGGATTTTGGACTTGCATGGGGCCTATAGCACCTTTGTTTTGGCCAATTTCTTCCATTTGGAACTGCTGTATTTACCCAATGCCTGTACCCCCATTGTATCTAGGAAGTAACTAACTTGCTTTGGTTTTATAGACTCGTAGGCAGAAGGGGCTTGCCTAGTCTCAGATGAGACTTTGGACTGTGGACTTTTGAGTTAATGCTGAAATGAATTAAGAGTTTGGGAGACTGTTGGGAAGGCATGCTTGGTTTTGAAATGTGAAGACATGAGATTTGGGAGGGGCCAGAGGCAGAATGATATGGTTTGGCTCTGTGCCCCCACCAAATTTCATCTTATAGCTCCCATAATTTCCAAGTGTTGTGGGAGGGACCTAGTGAGAGATAATTCAATCATGGGAGTGGGTCTTTCCCATGCTGTTCTCATGATAGTGAATAAGTCTCATGAGATCTGATGGTTTTAAAAATGGGAGTTTCCCTACACAAGCTCTCTTCTCTTGTCTGCAACTATGTGAGGTGTGCCTTTTACCTTCCACCATAATTGTGAGGCCTCCCCAGCCACATGGAGCTGTAATTCCCTTAAACCTCTTTCTTTTGTAAATTGCCCAGGCTCAGGTATGTCTTTATCAGCAGCGTGAAAATGGACTAGTGTACTCCCCTTCCACCTTATGGCTCTGCCATCTTCAACACATGGCTTCCAAGTTGCTGAGTTCATTTTCATCAAGTTGGCACAGAGGAAAGTGTTTGGAAGTTCATGCAAGGAGAGATTTTTATGGATCATGTCTGCACACATCATTTCTACTCACATTCCATTGGCTAAAATCCAGTCACATGGAGGCTGGGATAAGTAAACTAGTTAGGAAAATGATGATAGGATTTGGTGAACAGCTAGCTTAGGAAAACAGGTGGATGTCATTGAATAATATATGCTCAAAGCAAATCACATATTTCATAGAATTACAGTGGTAGAAGTCTAGAGTTTGAATGTGTCCCCCAAATTTCATGTGTTGGAAATATAATCTCCAAATTAATATTTTCATGATATTTGGAGGTGGGGTCTTTGGGAGGTAGTTAGGATTAGATAAAGTCATCCGAGAGGCCCCCATGATGGGTCTGGTGGCTTTATAAAAAGAAGAGATGCCAGACATGATGGTGCATACCTGTAAAACCAGCACTTTTGGAGGCCAAGGTGGGAAGATCACTTGTGACTAGGAGTTTGAGACCAGCCTGGGCCACAGAGCAAGACCCTGTCTTTACAAAAAAATTAAAAAATTGACCAGGCATGGTGGTGCGCACCTGTGGTCCCAACCACTTAGGAGGCTGGGGTGGGAGGATTGCTTGAACCTGGGGAGGTTGAAGCTGCAGTGAGCCATGATCACACCACTGCACTCGAGCCTGGGTGGCAAAGTGAGACCCTGTCTCGAAAAAAAAAAAAAAAAAAACAAAGCAGAGGAAGAGAGGCCAGAACTGGCAGACTCTTGCCTTCTGAAGATGTGATGCCCTCCACCATGTTACAACATAGCAAGAAGGCATTCACCAGATACCAGCACTTTGATACTGGACTTCCCAGCCTCCTGAACTGTAAGAGATGTTTCTTTTCTTTAAAATTACCTGGTCTGTGATATTCTGTTATAGCAACAGAAAAACCACTAAGACATAGAAAGAGGGGAAATGCCTGATTACCTGGAAAATCATTCGCAAGGCTCAGCCTTGCAAATTACATGGAAAGACATCCTGTCCCCTGAAAACTGATTTTACTGCACAGTGGTAAACATAGGATTTCTAAGCATTCATTTAATCCAACAGTCTATCTAAAGGGGCACAATACACTATTCTAGGAAACTCTGGGGCATATCATGGAGTGATACTACATAAGAGAAACTAGGATTTCAGCTGTTTCTGGAGCTTCTTTAACTCCTCACCAAAAACAGGATATTAACACTATCAATGGAAACTGAATAACAGACATTCTCCTGACATTTTCTGGTGCTTACTAAGACTACTGGCAAGCAGAAGTAGGCAAGTCTCAGCAGTAGAAGTCTTTGCATTCAATACAGCACAACTTTACCAGTCATTTTAGCTGATTTTCTTACACTTGAGATACATTCTAGCATCAGCACCATCTGGGAGAGTATTAGACATACAATATCTCAGGCCCTACCCCAGATCAGATCTACTGAATCAGAATCTGCGTGATCTTCAGGGAAATCCTGTACAATTTGAAATTTCAGAAGTGCTTCTGTGAAATACTGATTTTTTTTTTTTTTTTTTTTTTTTTTTTTTTTTTTTTAAGAAACAGGTCACAGTCACCCAGGCTGGAGTACAGTGGCATAATCATAAATCACTGCAGCCTCAGCCTCCTGGGCTCAACTGATCCTCCCATCTCAGTCTTCCTTGTAGCTGGGACTAGAAGTGCATGCTGCCCCCGCCCAGATAATTTTGTTTATTTTTTGTACAGACGGTAGTGGCGGGGCGGGCAGGGGTGGGGGAGTCTCACTATGTTGCTCAGGCTGGTCTCAAACTCCTGAGCTCAAGCTATCCTCCTGCCTTGACCTCCCAAAGCACTGGGATTATAGACGTAAGCCACCGCGCTGGCCTCGAACGCTGATTCTCAAACTTGGCTGCACATTGGAATCACCAGGAAAGCTTCAAACAATGCCAATGTTTGGGTCCACCTGAGGAGATTCTGTTGTAATTGGCCTGGGTTATTGCCTGGGCATTGGAATGAATAAGAGCTGCCCAGGTGATGCTATTTTGCAGTTAAATTTGAGAACCACTGCTTTAAATGACCCACTTTTCTCACTAAAGTTTTCTCCTTGATCATTGTGGACACTTGTTTAAAGGACTCTTATAGTATTTGTTTGATATCTAATCTGACGGTCCAGATCAATTCACCTTAAATTGAGAAAGACTAGGAGTATTCTATGGACCTTGGTTAGTAGAGCAGCTGACCATGATGTCGCAGCTGGGAGCTATACTCTTGCAAAAGGCCTGGGCTAATGAACAATGCCTATATGTTTACCCTAAAGACCGCTACAGGTACATTACCATCTTCTCCCTCATTGGCATAGGCGCTGATAGAAAAAAGAAGTTTCAGGCCAGGTGCCGTGGCTCACGCCTGTAATCCTAGCTCCTCGGGAGGCTGAGGCAGGAGAATCGCTTGAACCTAGGAGGAGGAGGAGGTTGCAGCGAGCGGAGATCATGCCACTGCACTCCAGCCTGGGTGACAGAGTGAGACTCTGTCTCAAAAAACAAGAAAAAAGGAGTTTCAAATGTGTTTTTTCTTCCATTCCTCTGCATCATTTTCTCAGAACACAAAATTGATAGAATTCTCTGATTTGGAAACAACCACATATTTCAGTTTTTAATTCTGTATAGAAATAGATAACTTTACTGGCATTTTTTCCACTCAGAAAATATCCTAAAAAATGCTAGAAGACATCCGTTTCTTTAATTTCACTCCCTTCCCCAATCCTATCCTATGCTTAATAAACAATGAAAGTAAACCTGGGTTGCTCATGAGTGGTAAAATGAAAATGTACAAGAAGATTGCCCTCAGTATTAAAACTTGGCTTGCATTTATTCTTATGTTGTACTGTCCTGTATTGTTGATTTTATTCACTGTAAGTTAACCAAACCAAATCAGAGCCTAGAGCAGTGATTTATCTGTGGACCCTGAGCCAGCATCATCATTCTCCCCTGAGAACTTGCTAGAAATGCAAATTTTATGTCTCACCCCAGGTTTTTAACAAGTCCTTTAGGTGATTCTGCTGTATATTCAAGTTTGAGAAATGCCGGTTAAGAGCTCAAGGGGAAAATAACCCACCAAGTTTTGCCACCTTCTGTCTGTGACTTTGGGCCAGTTTTTCTGACCTCTGTGAGCCTCAGTTTCCTTATCTATAAAGTAGCAGTAATAACAGTAGTAACTAATCTGTGGAGCTGCTGTAAGATTTACATGTAATAATTAAAGGAAAGGAATTTATGGCATACAACTATCATTACTTGTTATTATCCATTTGTGTATTCCTTCATTCTATAAACAGTTTTCTATTGAGCACTTCACATGCCAGAATTGTCTTAGGTGCCACAGATGCAAAGGACAGGGCCCCATACTTACCCCTAGGACATTCATGATCTAATGGAAGAGTCGTACAGAAAAGCAGGGAGTTCCTAATTCGGGTAAATGAGTGCTTGGATAGTCTTCTGTTCAGAGAACCAAGCACCTGTGAAGAAGGGCAGGGAGCAGAAAAAAGGGTCTATGTGGTGTATACAATTTGGATAGTCTGAATCTGGAAGCAGAAGTTCCAGTCCCAGGTTAGTTCTTCCTGGCTGTGAGGCCCAAGGTCACTTCACTTAACATCTCTGGGCACTGGGTTCTTAACTACAAAATGAGCGGTTGGTCTAAAATAATTTCTGATATACCTCGTGCTACAGATACCTATAGGGGAGTGGAAAATTGCTTCCTTCCCCCTTCTAGGTTCTTTGGCTGGGCTACAAATTAACTTGACGTAAGACAGATTAACAGGAGAAAACCATATTACATTATGTATGTATCTGTGAGAGCACCACAAAGTATGAAAGTCTAAGAAGGGCTAGATGACTGACGCTTCTGTGACATCCTGAGCTACACAAAGAAAGAAAGGCTTGGGGCTTCTGGGGGTGGTGGAGACAAGTTACGGGAGGGTGAGAAGAGGAAATATATGGTAACTAAAGATTGCCTTCTTATGCAGGTAAGGGTCTCTCCGGACCAGCTCTCTTCCTGAGACAGATAACTTTACTAATGAAAATTTCCCAAAAGATGTAAATTTGTTTTACAAAGGTACAGCTTCTCAGAGCTACTCCTGTGTATGCAGTTTCTCAAAATAACCAGCTAATAATCAAGAGCCCAAAGAGAAATATTTTGGGGTGATGCGTCCTGAGCCCCAACACACCTAAGAGTTAAAAGACTCAAAAGAACCAAGCAGATGTTATAACCAGTTAAAAGAAATATCCAGGTTGGGCATGGTGGCTTACGCCTGTAATCCCAGTACTTTGGGAAGCTGAGGCAGGCGGATCACTATGTCAGGAGATCGAGACCATCCTGGCTAACACAGTGAAACCCCATCTCTACTAAAAAAAAAAAAAAAAAAAAAAAAAAAAA
>NW_016816848.1:27925-37960 GCF_001698545.2 Rhinopithecus bieti
AAATATATATATATATATTCAATGGGAAATTTAGAAATACCAGTGCTCATTCTAACCTTTATTTATATTCTGACTTCACATCATCATCTGCATGTGGAAAGAGCTTCCAGTGGGCTCAGCTGGGCAAAACCATCACAGTGTCTCCTAGATGTTTAAAAGCTTGCTTCCAGAATGCTCAGCTCAAGAAAATTGGGGACCATAAGCTTTCAACCCACGTGTTTGCCTGCCTTTAGCCATGGTTCTTAGGGCCCCTGCTACATACTCTTGCTTGCTGTATACATCCCACTCCTCTTGCCTATGCGACTCATCTTCTGGCACTTACCCCTTTCAGCAAGAGGTTGGACTTTTAATCATAGCATAAAGCATATGATTCTCTCTTATAACGTCTATTTAAATTTATTTTCTCTTTCGAGTCTTCCTAAAGATTGCTCCCAGGGGTGGTGATTCGTCTCAGATGCTCATCTTGAAACTGAAATTGCCCTCTGAATGGGGATGAAAAGAATATTTTAACATGGGATAATATGTTCCACTATTATGGAATCTGGTAATGAATGCAAGCAGATATATTCAAAATGAGGCTGTGCAATTATGCACATCTGATGAAAATGACAGTCTGCAGGTGGCATACCACTTTGGAGGTGTGATCACAAACACCAACTCCCTCAGGAGATGAGGTAGAGGCAGTTAGTACTTAAATTAGTTTATCTTTAATTTGCATTTGATGTTGGCCCACTAGGAGGTAGAGGGTTGATGAGCTGAGAGTTACTGTTTTGCAGAAGAGCTACTTTCCCTTCAGCACATCTGGAGACTTGGCGTGTTCATGAACTCTGCATAGTTTACACAGGAGACTCTTTGATGCACTGTAGCTGTCTTAGCTGCATGTGTAGGGGTGATTCAGATTTGGAATATGGTGTTCCAAGTAATGATGGATCTATGAACATTCTTTGTTGCACCATGTTGTAGTGAGTCCTTAGTTTGAACATAAGACATTCTACAGTCCTACTTCTTGTTGACTGTTTTGTTAGGATCTTTGGTACAAAAGTCAGTTTTGCATCACTAAATAAAATATCACATTGGCCAGTGGTTTTCAAACTTAGCTAAACATTAGACTCTTTAGAGACTTAAAAATCTCAGTGCCCAGATTGCGCCCCAGACCATTTACATCAGGCTTTCTGGGTTTAGGGCCCATACATTGGTGTTTTTGAAAGATCTCCAGTAGATTTTAATGTGCAGCAAAATTTGAGAGTCACTGGCTTGGGTGCAGGGGCAAAGGGAACTTCTCCTGTGCCCTCTGGACGTTTGATTAATTTGAGTCTATGAAAATGCGCTTACAGTAGATTGACAGGAGAAACTCATATAAAGTTATTACATGTACCAGGTCATCACAGGAAAGTGAGTGCCCAATAACCCAATGAGATTTAAAGCTTATAAAGCTTATATACCCTTCTTCATAAGGGAGAGGGAAGTCGGGGATGTAGGCAATTTTAAGAGGAAGCAATTTTTAGAGGAGATGAATGGGTCCGATGAACAGACAATATCCTGAGACAGAGTTCATCTGGGTTCTGGTGGTGTCAATTCTAGCTTTCTTTCTAGAGAGTTACTCTTCCCCATTTGATGAGATTCTAGGGAGGGGGCTTAAAACCATTGCCTTCCTTCTGGAGGAACTTCCCTTAGTCAGATAAGGGACCTTCAGAGAAAGCCCCTCCCCGTACTTTGGGAGAGGCAGAAGGCTGAGAAACGAAGGCGGGAAAAGTTCAGAGAAGCATTGGTTCTAAAGCTGCTGCTTTTGTTCAGAGTACTCAGTATGTCCATCGGGCATGGACATACTGTAGTCCCAGCTCTTAGGGAGGGAGGAATGGGAGGATAGCTCGAGCCCAGGAGTTGGAGACCTGCCTGGGCAGTATAATGAGATCCTGTTTTCCACACACATGCACATACACAATACTCAGCATGTCCAAGTGCCATATTTTGGGATATTGTTTTCTGATCCTCAACATGGGCAGTTTCATGGCAGTTGGATGGGTGGTTGTGGGCTCAAGGTAGACAAATCCATTTGTAGGGGAAAGGGGATATTGTGCTATGCACTGGTAATAAGGCTAAGTGAAAATGGTTTCCCAGCCTTACAAATAGAAAAAGTAGTCAACCAGGCATGGTGGCTCATGCCAATAATCTTATCACTTTGGGAGGCCAAGGTGGGAGGACCACTTAAGCCAAGAAGTTCAAGACCAGCCTGGGCAACATGGTGAGACCCCATCTCTATAAAATTTTTTTAAAAAATTAGCTTGGCATGGTGGTGCATGCCTGTAGTCCCAGCTACTTGGGAGGCTGAAGTGGGAGGATGGCTTGAGCCCAGGAGGTTGAGGCTCCAGTGAGCAGTGATCGCTCCACCTCACTCTAGCCTGGGTAACAGAGTGAGACCATGTCTCAAAAAATAAATAAAAATAAATAAAGTAAGGCCGGGTGTGGTGGCTCATGCCTATAATCCCAGCATTTTGGGAGGCTGAGGCAGGTGGATCACTTGAAGTCAGGAGTTCAAGACCAGGCTGACCAACATTNCCTGGGCAACATGGTGAGACCCCATCTCTATTAAATTTTTTTAAAAAATTAGCTTGGCATGGTGGTGCATGCCTGTAGTCCCAGCTACTTGGGAGGCTGAAGTGGGAGGATGGCTTGAGCCCAGGAGGTTGAGGCTCCAGTGAGCAGTGATCGCTCCACCTCACTCTAGCCTGGGTAACAGAGTGAGACCATGTCTCAAAAAATAAATAAAATAAATAAAGTAAGGCCGGGTGTGGTGGCTCATGCCTATAATCCCAGCATTTTGGGAGGCTGAGGCAGGTGGATCACTTGAAGTCAGGAGTTCAAGACCAGGCTGACCAACATTGGGAAACCCTGTCTCTATCAAAAATACAAAAATTAGCCTGGTGTGGTGGTGGGCACCTGTAGTCCCAGCTACTTGGGAGGCTAAGGCAGGAGAATCGCTTGAACCCAGGAGGCAGAGGTTGCAGTGAGCCAAGATCGTGCCATGCACTCCAACCTGGGTGACGAGAGTGAGACTCCATCTCTAAATTAATTAATTAATTAAATAAAATAGTTAGCAAAATTGAAGAGACCAAACTGGGTCTTCCCCTTCCCCTAACCTATAAAGTGTTCTCCTCCCTATTAAAGCATTCAGTCATCAGTGCGCAAGAACACAGATGATAGCTCTGTTGAAGATAATGCAGGATAAATGCCTAAACTGGTGGTTTTCAAACTTGACTGCATGTTAGAAGTACTTGGGGACCTTTAAAAATCCCTATGACCTGGCCATATCCCAGAACAATTAAATCAGAATCATTGGATGTCAGACATCAGGATGTTGAAAATCTCTCCCAGTTAATTCCAACTTGCAGGCAGGATTGAGACCCAGTGGCCTGTAACAGTGGTCCTCTAAATTCTGTATATTTAGAATCCTCTAGGAGATTTTCTATAAGTCCTGATGCCCAAGCCACACTCCACAGCAATAAAATAAGAATCTCCAGGGCAAGACCCAGATATCAACATTTTATAAGCACCCCAGGTGAGTCCAATGTGCAGAGGACAAATTTGAAAACTAGTAGTTGGAAAGAGAAGTTAATGGAGAAAAAAAGAGGACACAGAAAAGCATCACTAATTATATCCACCTGGTCAATTTGCCCAAATCCTATTCTTTGTGGTGATTAGAAATTGCTAGATCTATAGCTGCAACATAAACCATCCTGAGAACAAGCTGCATTCATTCTCTTATTTGGAGATTGAGTGTGAAGATAACTCTCAATCAGAAAACTCCACATCAGCATTTTTTCTCACCTGGCTTCAGGTTCTATTTTAAAATTTTCTATTAAGCTATACTCTTTATCCTAGGAAAGTAGTTCTTAACCTTGGCTGCACATTAAAATCACATAGGGGAGATTTTACACTTTCACTGCCCAGGTCACACTCCAAGCCATTTAAATTAGTGTGGTGGGTGAAAGGGGTTGAATGGGGTGGTGTTCGTACTTTTGAAATTGAAATTTATACTGAGATTATTGTAGATTCATATGCATTGGTTTTGTTTTGTTTTTGTTTTTGTTTTGAGATGGAGTCTCGCTCTGTCACCCAGGCTGGAGTGCAGTGGCACGATCTCTGCTCACTACAAGCTCCGCCTCCTAGGTTCATGCCATTCTCCTGCCTCAGCCTCCCGAGTAGCTGGGACTATAGGCGCCCGCCACCACGCACAGCTAATTTTTTGTATTTTTAGTAAAGACGGAGTTTCACCGTGTTAGCCAGGATGGTCTCGATCTCCTGACCTCGTGATCCACCCGTTTTGGCTTCCCAAAGTACTGGGATTACAGGCATGAGCCGCCGTGCCCGGCCCATATGCATTGGTTTTAATTTGCATTTTCCTAATGGCTAATGTTGTTGAACATCTTTTCATGTGCTTATTTGCCATCTATATATCCTCTTTGGTCAGATATATGTTCATAACTTTTCCCCAAATTCTAATTCAATTATCTGTATTTGTACTGTTGAGTTTGGGAACTGTCTAGATCTTCTCCGTACTTCGTCAGATGTGGGTTTGCAAATGTGTTCTCCCAGGTTGTAGCTTGTCTTTTCACCCTCATTACATGGACTATCACAGAGTAGAAGTTTGTGATTTTGATTAAGTCCAGCTTATTTTTCCTCTTACAGACTGTGCTTTTTAATGAAGCCGAAGAGCATGTTGCCTAGCCTTAGACCCTGAGGATCTTCCTCTATATTTTCCTATATAAGTTTTATAGCTTTACATTTTACATTTAAATCTATACACTGAGTTAATCTTTGTATAAGATGTAGGGTTTCAGTCTAGGGTCTTTTTATTTTTTTCTTTCTTTGCCTGTGGATATTGAAGCATCAATATCTTTTAAAATCTCTCTAAGCAGCCAAGGCTGAGGACCAGTAGCATGGGATTGAAATTAAAAATCTCAACTCTAAGGCCTCCCACAAAGAACAACAGAAATCTGTGCTTTTAGACCAGCACTGTCTAATAGAAATGTAAAACCAGGCTGGATGTGGTGGCTCATACCTGTAATCCCAGCATTTTGGGAGGCCGAGGCAGGAGTATCACTTGAGCTCAGGAGTTCCAGATTAGCCTGGGCAACATAGTAAGACCCTGTCTCTATAAAACTGTAAAAAAGCAAATTAGCCGGGCATGGTGGCACACCCCTGTAGTCCCAGCTACTTGGGAGACTGAGGTGGGAGGATCATTTGAGCCCAGGTGGTGGAGGCTACGGTGAGCTGAGATGGTGCCACTGTACTCCAGCTTGGGTGACAGAGCAAGATCCTGTCTCTAAATAAATAAATAAATAAATAAATAAATAAATAAAACAAGTCACATATATAATTTAAAATTTCTATTAACCTCATTAAAATTTTGAAAGGTTAAATTAATTTTAATACAATATTTTATTTAACCCAATATGTCCAAAATATCATTTTAACTTGTAGTCAATATGCAAATTATTAATGAGACATTTTGTATCCTTTTTTCTGGACTAAGTCTTCAAAATGTAGTATGTATTTTACATTTTCAGGACGTCTCAATTTGGACTCGCTACATTTCAAGTGCTTAATAGCTACATTTACTTAGTGCCTACCAAATTGGCAGTATAGTTTTAGACAAAGGCAGTCTTGTTTCCCACCCCCATTCTTTGCATGTTTGTTGACTGAATGTTAAATTTCTGTACTGTTTCTTCCTGGCATAACTATAGGACTATTCATTTCAAACAATACAGGCCGTATTGAGAAAACCTTGCTTCTGCTTAAAGCGGGATGAAACAACTCTTTTCTAGACAAATACATTCATAGTGGAATGTGCTGCCATAAATATTTATGTTGGGCTGACAGTGATGGGCTCATAGCCTTGGAGCCATGATGTCTTCCCTCATTCTTTGATTCTTATCTTATTTTTCCTCAACTAAAGTTATTAAACTCACATGAGTTTGCACAGTGTTCTAAATTCATGAGGGCCTTGTTTATAGATGAAACTGTGCAGCAGTAAGGGTGAGACAAGGTACATCTTATATGTCATCATTTAAACTGTCGAAGGAACAAAGAGCTGAACAAGACTGATTTCCATTCCACAAAATGAAGCATGCCACTTTAAATAAATGTACCTTTAGCCATGTCTACAGCATGGACTAGAACAGTTTCTCAACATCAGCACTACTGATAGTTTGGATTTTAAAGTTTTTAACAATTTTTATTCTTTGTTGTGAGGGGCTGTCCTGTGCCTTGTAGGTTGTTTAGCATCATCTCTAATCACACTCCCACCCGAGATGAGACAACCAAAAATGTCTTCAGATATTGCCACATGTCCCTTGGGAGTCAAAATGATCTCCAGTTGAGAATCACTGGACCACAATGAAATGAATTTCTGATGCATGCATGGAGGTTTACTTCTTTGTTTATTCCTTTTTTCTTCTTTCTGGCCAAATTTGAAACTTTTTATGACTAATAGTATTTCTTTAATATTAAAGATTAATATTATGGAATGTCAAGCTCTCCAACTTGTTTTCCTCTTTGGGGGAAATTATATTGTCTAAAAGTGCCTGTGATATTCTTTGGTCATTGATAAAACAGCACCGAAGCCATTTTCATGGGGTTCTCAAGAAATCTGGACAGAAATAGACTAATCATTAAGCATACCTCAGGCTGCACTTAGTGCCACTTCCTTGTAACCACAAGTCACGTAACACTAGATCCTGACCATTTCCAGGCCCATTGTTCCTATCAATAGGATCTCTGACGTTAGAAATCACAAGGCTTCTGTTTAAGAATTGTTTCAGCAGATCCTAAATTCCAGTGAAACAGCTGGTACCAACCAATATGAAGTCCCCTGCAGAGGAACCCAATCAGTGTTAGAACACAGTTTCTTCATCTCCTTGTCCCATGACTTCACCCTGTACTCTTCAAGCAATCAACGATCTCCACACTCTGGCCCACTCCAAAACCCTTAAAGCCCCTAGCCCCAGACTGCTTGAAGAGATGGATTTTGAGTTTCCTCCTATCTTCTTGTTCATTGTCCCTATAATTAAACCTTTTTCTCTGCTACAACCTGGTGCCTTGGTGTATTGATTTGCTGTATGCATCCAGCAACAGACCTCTTACAGTAATGTTTGTTTCAGGCCATGGTACTATAAACTCTTTGAGATACAGAAATAGGACAGATTCTTATCTAATCTTTGAATCTTTGATATAAAATTTAAGTTCTAAAACAGTCCTCTATACTCTGCTTGGTGAATTCCTGCTCATCCTACAAGGCCAGTTCAAATGCCTCCTCATGTATGAAAACTTTGCTAATTTCCCAAGGCAGAAAATGACCCTTTGTCAGAGGTTTCTTAGATTTTTGCCAAAGCTCCTCTAAAAGCATCTATTATTATAGTCATCCCTGAATAGTGAATGAATGCATGATTCCAAGTGACGTTATGGGTAGGGGGTTTGAGGCATGGCAAACTTTGATTAAACTGGGAAGTGTGTTTTATATATGCACAGACAATGTACAGAGCAAAAGTAACCAGTAAGTGGAGACACGCTTGGGACATGGCCAAGAAGCTCTCCAAAAAAGTTAACACAATTCATAGAGGATTGACAGCGTCTATAATGGAAACCAAAGACCATATATGTACCATATAGCGTCTATAATGGAATATAGACAGCATCTATAATGGAAACCAAAGACCATATAATGGAAGCCAAAGACTATAATGTAACCAAATAGTTACAAAAAATGATCATCGGTGCTGCTTACACTCTTAAGTAAATTGGAATCAGTGTAGCAAACTCATCTGATTCTGTGACCAGTGATTTTCAAGATGTACAGACAAAAACAATGAATATCCTTTACGGTCAAGAATCTGTGAATAAAATGTTATGTTGAAGCTGAAATAGTCATTTACACAAAACATCACTGGATTATAATTTTATAGCTTTGCTTTATCTCACTGCACATCAGAGAGATGTCTAAACTTAAGTGGGACTGTCTGACTAAGCTAGAATCTTTGGAAGAACCATAAATCAATTTCCTGCTACCCGTGATAAATAACAGGATCCCAAACAGGCCATATTTTGCTTTTTGAAGCACCAAAGTCAATCTGCCCTTAAGAAGGAATACTCAACTCAGTGATTCTCTAACTTTAAACCACTTAAGATTTATAGATACTAACAAGCATCCGGATCTCCTGAAGGATTCTGATTCAGATCTGGGTGGGGTTTTAGAATCTGCGCTGCTAATAAGCCCTGAGCTGAGATGATTCTGATATGGGTGGGTCAATGATCTCTCTTGGAAAGAAAACAATGAACTCTAACCCAATGGTTCTCAGCCACAGTGGGAGGGGTAGGAGGGAGGCCTCAACGGTTGATGGGGAATTTTGGAATTTTGCCCCAAGGACATTTGGCAATATCTACAAAGTTTGGATGACAATGGCAGTGGGGCTGTGGGGGGGTTAGTTCTACTGGCTTCTAGTAGGCAGAGGCCAGGGACACTGCTAAACCCCCTGCAGTGCTAGAACAGCCTTCTGCGGTTAAGGAACCCTGGGATAACCCACTGGTTCTGAACCTTGGCTACACAGTGGAATTACCTGGGGAGCTTTGAAAAATTCTTCTGTCTCACCCTTAAACAATCTAATTAGTCTGGCATGTAGCATGGGCCTCTGGGCTTTTAAAACTCCCAAAGTGGGCTGGGTATGGTGGCTCACACCTGTAATCCCAGCAATTTGGGAGGCTGAGGTGGGAAGATTTGCTTGAGCCCGGGAGTTTGAGACCAGCCTAGGCAACATCGTGAGACCCTCTCTCTATAAAAAATTAAAAAATTACTGGGTATGGTGGCGCACACCTGTGGTCCTAGTTACTAAGTAGGCTGAGGTGGGAGGATTGATAGAGCCCAGGAGATCGAGGCTGCAGTGAGTCACAATTGTGCCTGTGCATTCCAGCCTGGGTGACAGAGGGAGACCCTGTGTCAAAACAAACAAAACAACAAAAAACAATGAAAATAAAGTAAAACTCCCGAAGTGATCTTTAATGTGCAACCAGGGTTGGAAATCACGAGTATAGGCTGATGGTCCTCAAACCTATTGTATCAGAATAATCAGGATAGTTTTAAGAAATATATTAAATAGATTGCAGAGCCCCACTCTTAGAGTGTAGGTCTAAGGTAGGATCTGAGAATCTGCATTGCTATGTTTCTAGGTGATACTGGTGCTGCTAGTTTGTTTTATTTTGTTTTTTTGAGACAGAGTCTCACTCTGTTGCCCAGGCTGGAGTGCAGTGGCACGATCTCAGCTCACTACAACCTCTGCCTCCCAGGTTCAAGCTATTCTCCTGCCTCAGCCTCCTGAGTAGCTGGGATTACAGGCGCATGCCACCACACCCAGCTAATTTTTTGTATTTTTAGTAGAGATGGGGTTTCACCATGTTGGTCAGGTTGGTCTCAAACTCCTGACCTCAAGTGATCAGCCTGCCTTGGCCTCCCAAAGTGCTGGGATTACCGGCATGAGCCACCACACCCAGCTGACACTGCTAGTTTAGAGACCACAATTTAAGGCTGTCTTGTGAGGCATTGGAAAGTAACTCCCTCTGTTTGGTCCCACTCTGATTCACCATTTCAATTTTGGGGCCAGTAAACTAGAAATAGCATTGATGACATAAATGTGCTTCTGCCAAAATGAAGAAAACAGATCAGGTCATTTAATGAAAATCAAGTGAAATTACATGATTTCTAGTAGCAATGAGAATGCAAATAAGCATAAACAGCAATAGATAAATCACTTCATGTTTTTGTTTAGCAAAACTTGTTAGGGCCTGTTTATATGTATTTGAAAAAAATATTTTCCAAGAAGCTTGAACAGTAAATTCAAGTCCGACGGGAAAATAATTTTAATTGAGATGGTTGCCAGAAGGGTCAATAGAGAAGTTTTTGTAATGGGAACATCTCAGCACTGCTTTCAAATTCATGCTAACTCACATTCTAAATAAAAGCCTGAGAAATTAAAAAAAAAAAAAAAA
>NW_016816848.1:38782-46762 GCF_001698545.2 Rhinopithecus bieti
GGGTTTCACCGTGTTAGCCAGGATGGTCTCGAACTCCTGACCTTGTGATCTGCCCGTCTCGGCCTTCTAAAGTGCTGGGATTACAGGCTTGAGCCACCGTGCCCGGCCACTCTATTTAATTTTTTAAAGGAGTAAATGACTTTAGAAAAACATGCTAATTTACAGCTGTTATCCCAGGAGGGCTGGCTATGAAGACTCCAGCTGAGATACTGCATTTGACTTGTAGATAGTACATCATTTCTTTGATTCATTGATTAGTTAATGAATTCAGTGCATATTTGTTCTACAGCCCCCTGAATATCAGACATTGGGTTAGGTCCTGGGGATCCAAACATCAGTGAGAAAGAAACTCCACTTATGAGGGAAGGTACTGCCATTCAGGAAACCTTCCTGGAGGAAATAACACCTCAGCAGAGACAAGAGACCGAGTAACAATCCAGGAGGAGAAGCAGGAAAGACTGAGAGCATTTCAGGCAGAGGGTGCTGCGTGGGAGGTGGTCAGCAGATCAGTCATCACCCCTCCAAGGAACTGAAAGTAAAACGTGGCTGAAGTTGAGAATAGGAAGTGAAGGAGCATGAGCTGAGGCTGTAGAAATAATGCAGGGGACCAGGTGCAGTGGTTCACGCCTGTAATCCCAGCACTTTGAGAGGCCGAGGCAGGTGGATCACTTGAGGTCTGGAGTTTGAGACCAGCCTGGCCGATATGGTGAAACCCCATCGCTACTGAAAACACAAAAATTAGCCGGGCATGGTGGCACGCACCTGTAGTCTCAGCTACTCTGGAGATTGAGGTGAGAGAATCACTTGAACCTGGGAGGCAGAGGCTGCAGTGAGCAGAGATGGCTCTGGCCATGAGAGTTGCTGAAATTTTACCCATCACATCCTCACATCTGCACTCCAAGTCAATACTCCACTTCCTAATTTTATCTTATTTTATTTTTTTGTGGAGACAGGATCTCACTGGTCTTGAACTCTTGGCTTCAAGTGATCCTCCCACCTCGGCTTCCTAAAGAGTTGGGATTCCAGGGGTAAGCCATCACTGCTTCCTAATTTTAAAGGGGCCTCTCTTCAAATCTCACATCATACTTCAATTTATATGTTACTGACCAGGACTTGTTACATATTTGTACCTTGTTGTGAAGGAGGCTAGGTAGCGTATTATTATTTTTTTCTGGACTGCCATGTACTATATATTCTCTGACAAAAAATCAGAACTCTGTGACAAAGCGCATAGAAGAGAATGTACATTTGGTACCCATATCTCTCTGAAAGACTGCCATAATCAGGTTTACATTTCAGGAATATCATTCTGACTAGTGTGGAGAGCAGGTTGTAAGGAAAGAAGACTGGAGCCGGGTAGATCAGCAATGAGGTAGCGGAACACTCTAGGGCCGGAATGGCAAACTGTGAGCTATAAACTAAATCCAGCCCACTGCTGTTTTTGTAAATAAAATTTTATTACAATCATGTCCATGTATTTGCATATTGTCCATGGCCGCTTTTGCTACACAACAGCAGAGTTGAGTTGTTGCAGCAGAGACCACATGGTCTGCAAAGTCTAAAATATTTACTATCTGGCCTTTTACCAGATATGTTACCAGAAAAACATTACCAACTCCTGCTCTAGAGAAGTAGCAAGTAGTGTTGGAGAAAACAGACACTTTCAGGAGACCTCTAGGAGGTAGAAAGTGTAAGTGATTTGGGGGTATGGAGGATTAGAGGCCCAGGTTGGAGCTCTGACTGGAAGTAGGCAGAGTATTTCTGCAATCCTCAGCAGTGTCCAGATCACTGTCTAGCAAATCAGGTTTCCATGAAAGGGTTCTTATGAGACTTGAGATTGATCACTTACAGTTCATTAACCAAACAAAAAAAATTACTCAGGTTTTGAGCTCTTAGCTTTGATGAATAAAAATTGAAAGAGGACTAGTGTCCACTTTAAAGGGGAAGAAAATGAATATAGAAACATGGAAAGTTTATGACGTATAAGATACTGTACTAGAAATGCATTTATTGTGTCTGTTTATACTCAGTGACAATTCATTTTTTAATTTTGCTTTTTGATGTTGGCTAAAAAATATTTTTAAAGTATCAAAAAAATTATACCCACTAATGTTTCACAATTTGTTTTTGTTTTATATCTCCATTAAAAGTTTCAGTTATAAAAAAGTATAGTAGTATCATAAGCTTATTAAACAATTGGATAAGACAGAAAATTTAGGAAAAAATCTGTCCTCTACCATTAGATACAATTTCTGTTAATTCACTGTATTTTATTTTCATTTTTTTCTTTCTGAAAATATTAAGCATTTTCTTTTAAATTATACTTTCCAATAGTTATATATACTGCTTTCTTCACTTAAATTCTGCCACTTTTTTTTCATTATGTGATCTTTGTTTGCATCACTTTGGGTACAAAACTATTCTGAAGATTTATGGGAGGTACTTGGATTTGCACAGGTGTGTGTGCATTTCACAAGCCCTATATTTTCTAATTGGAGACTTAAATCCAGAACATAGTATCCTGCTACCCCACCATCTACTCAAAGGACTTTTGAGTCAAGAGGCTTTTCCCAGTACAACCTAGCACTTACCTCATTTGGGAACTAGGAATCTAATCTGTGTTGGCAGCAAAGCTCTTTCAAGAGAGTTGCTGCTTTCATTCAGTGGCTATTTCTAGAATCTATTTATAGATGCAAACTTGCCCTTTTTTTCTCTCCTTGTGAGTGGCAGACAGGGTTGCTGTACCACACAAAACAACTCTTCTTTCCCCATCTGCCTTCCAGTCCAGTGACACTTCTTTAGACCTAATCATAATCTAAAAGCCCCGCTCGTTTCTTCCACCCTGGGAATACTTGGTAGCTAGCCCTAGTTTAGGAAATCCTTTTTTAATAGAGGAAAATTGAAATGGCCTAAAATTAGATTGCAGTGATGGTTGCAAAACTCTTGAATATATTGAAAACCACTGAACTATACACTTTAAATAGTGAATTTTATGGAATATGAACCATATCTCAATAAATCTGTCAAAAAAATTAAGAAAAGAGACAAGTTAGTAGTGTTGTGGCTTTTGTTTGTTTGTTTGTTTTGAGATGGAGTCTCGCTCTGTAGCCCAGGCTGGAGTGTAGTGGCGCCATCTCTGCTCACTGTAACCTCCGCCTCCTGGGTTCAAGCAATTCTCCTCCCTTAGCCTCCTGAGTAGCTGGGACTACAGGCACGTGCCACCACACCCAGCTAATTTTTTTTTGTATTTTGGTAGGAACAGGGTTTCACTATATTGGTCAGGCTAGTCTTCAACTCCTGACCTCAGGTGATCTGCCCGCTTCGGCCTCCCAAAGTGCTGGGATTACAGGTGTGAGCCACCATGCCCAGCCTACTTATGGTTTATCTGAAGGAGCTAAACAAGAAATTGAGTGATTTCACAGATCCAGCAAAGCAAAATTCATTTAATTAGCACCAAAATGGAATGCACTCACTTAATAAGGGTGATTGCCAGGAGAGAGTTCGGGTGGTATTTTGTGTTTCCAAGGACCATCCTATGTGGTAGTATGTAAACAGAGGCTGGGCACAGTGACTCACACCTATAATCCCAGTACTTTGGGAGGCCAAGGCGGGTGGATCACGTGAGGTCAGGAGTTCAAGACCAGCCTGACCAACATGGTGAAACCCTATCTCTACTAAAATACAAATATTAGCTGGGCGTGCTGGTGGGTGCCTGTAATCCTAGCTACTCAGGAGGCTGAGGCAGGAGAATCACTTGAACCCAGGAGGCAGAGGTTGCAGTGAGCCAAGATCGCACCATTATACTCCAGCCTGGGTGACAAGAGTGAAACTCCATCTCAAAAAAAAAAACAAAAACAAAAACAAACAGCACCTATTCAGGTATTTTCTTAAACAGACTTGCAGCATAGCAAGAAATTGTTCTAAAGTCTATATTTCTTACATGTTATTCCGTTTTTTGTCACCTTTAAGTTATATTATTTAAGTTAGCTTTAGTAGTTTTGTTGGCAACCTCTATTTAATTTTTTTCTTTTTTTTTTTTTTGAGACGGAGTCTCCCTGTCGCCCAGGCTGGAGAGCAGTGGCCGGATCTCAGCTCAATGAAAGCTCCGCCTCCCAGGTTTACGCCATTCTCCTGCCTCAGCCTCCCGAGTAGCTGGGACTACAGGCGCCAGCCACCTCGCCCGGCTAGCTTTTGTATTTTTTAGTAGAGACGGGGTTTCACCGTGTTAGCCAGGATGGTCTCGAACTCCTGACCTTGTGATCTGCCCGTCTCGGCCTTCTAAAGTGCTGGGATTACAGGCTTGAGCCACCGTGCCCGGCCACTCTATTTAATTTTTTAAAGGAGTAAATGACTTTAGAAAACATGCTAATTTACAGCTGTTATCCCAGGAGGGCTGGCTATGAAGACTCCAGCTGAGATACTGCATTTGACTTGTAGATAGTACATCATTTCTTTGATTCATTGATTAGTTAATGAATTCAGTGCATATTTGTTCTACAGCCCCTGAATATCAGACATTGGGTTAGGTCCTGGGGATCCAAACATCAGTGAGAAAGAAACTCCACTTATGAGGGAAGGTACTGCCATTCAGGAAACCTTCCTGGAGGAAATAACACCTCAGCAGAGACAAGAGACCGAGTAACAATCCAGGAGGAGAAGCAGGAAAGACTGAGAGCATTTCAGGCAGAGGGTGCTGCGTGGGAGGTGGTCAGCAGATCAGTCATCACCCCTCCAAGGAACTGAAAGTAAAACGTGGCTGAAGTTGAGAATAGGAAGTGAAGGAGCATGAGCTGAGGCTGTAGAAATAATGCAGGGGACCAGGTGCAGTGGTTCACGCCTGTAATCCCAGCACTTTGAGAGGCCGAGGCAGGTGGATCACTTGAGGTCTGGAGTTTGAGACCAGCCTGGCCGATATGGTGAAACCCCATCGCTACTGAAAACACAAAATTAGCCGGGCATGGTGGCACGCACCTGTAGTCTCAGCTACTCTGGAGATTGAGGTGAGAGAATCACTTGAACCTGGGAGGCAGAGGCTGCAGTGAGCAGAGATGGCTCTGGCCATGAGAGTTGCTGAAATTTTACCCATCACATCCTCACATCTGCACTCCAAGTCAATACTCCACTTCCTAATTTTATCTTATTTTATTTTTTTGTGGAGACAGGATCTCACTGGTCTTGAACTCTTGGCTTCAAGTGATCCTCCCACCTCGGCTTCCTAAAGAGTTGGGATTCCAGGGGTAAGCCATCACTGCTTCCTAATTTTAAAGGGGCCTCTCTTCAAATCTCACATCATACTTCAATTTATATGTTACTGACCAGGACTTGTTACATATTTGTACCTTGTTGTGAAGGAGGCTAGGTAGCGTATTATTATTTTTTTCTGGACTGCCATGTACTATATATTCTCTGACAAAAAATCAGAACTCTGTGACAAAGCGCATAGAAGAGAATGTACATTTGGTACCCATATCTCTCTGAAAGACTGCCATAATCAGGTTTACATTTCAGGAATATCATTCTGACTAGTGTGGAGAGCAGGTTGTAAGGAAAGAAGACTGGAGCCGGGTAGATCAGCAATGAGGTAGCGGAACACTCTAGGGCCGGAATGGCAAACTGTGAGCTATAAACTAAATCCAGCCCACTGCTGTTTTGTAAATAAAATTTTATTACAATCATGTCCATGTATTTGCATATTGTCCATGGCCGCTTTTGCTACACAACAGCAGAGTTGAGTTGTTGCAGCAGAGACCACATGGTCTGCAAAGTCTAAAATATTTACTATCTGGCCTTTTACCAGATATGTTACCAGAAAACATTACCAACTCCTGCTCTAGAGAAGTAGCAAGTAGTGTTGGAGAAAACAGACACTTTCAGGAGACCTCTAGGAGGTAGAAAGTGTAAGTGATTTGGGGTATGGAGGATTAGAGGCCCAGGTTGGAGCTCTGACTGGAAGTAGGCAGAGTATTTCTGCAATCCTCAGCAGTGTCCAGATCACTGTCTAGCAAATCAGGTTTCCATGAAAGGGTTCTTATGAGACTTGAGATTGATCACTTACAGTTCATTAACCAAACAAAAAAAATTACTCAGGTTTTGAGCTCTTAGCTTTGATGAATAAAATTGAAAGAGGACTAGTGTCCACTTTAAAGGGGAAGAAAATGAATATAGAAACATGGAAAGTTTATGACGTATAAGATACTGTACTAGAAATGCATTTATTGTGTCTGTTTATACTCAGTGACAATTCATTTTTTAATTTTGCTTTTTGATGTTGGCTAAAAAATATTTTTAAAGTATCAAAAAAATTATACCCACTAATGTTTCACAATTTGTTTTTGTTTTATATCTCCATTAAAAGTTTCAGTTATAAAAAAGTATAGTAGTATCATAAGCTTATTAAACAATGGGATAAGACAGAAAATTTAGGAAAAAATCTGTCCTCTACCATTAGATACAATTTCTGTTAATTCACTGTATTTTATTTTCATTTTTTTCTTTCTGAAAATATTAAGCATTTTCTTTTAAATTATACTTTCCAATAGTTATATATACTGCTTTCTTCACTTAAATTCTGCCACTTTTTTTTCATTATGTGATCTTTGTTTGCATCACTTTGGGTACAAAACTATTCTGAAGATTTATGGGAGGTACTTGGATTTGCACAGGTGTGTGTGCATTTCACAAGCCCTATATTTTCTAATTGGAGACTTAAATCCAGAACATAGTATCCTGCTACCCCACCATCTACTCAAAGGACTTTTTGAGTCAAGAGGCTTTTCCCAGTACAACCTAGCACTTACCTCATTTGGGAACTAGGAATCTAATCTGTGTTGGCAGCAAAGCTCTTTCAAGAGAGTTGCTGCTTTCATTCAGTGGCTATTTCTAGAATCTATTTATAGATGCAAACTTGCCCTTTTTTTCTCTCCTTGTGAGTGGCAGACAGGGTTGCTGTACCACACAAAACAACTCTTCTTTCCCCATCTGCCTTCCAGTCCAGTGACACTTCTTTAGACCTAATCATAATCTAAAAGCCCCGCTCGTTTCTTCCACCCTGGGAATACTTGGTAGCTAGCCCTAGTTTAGGAAATCCTTTTTTAATAGAGGAAAATTGAAATGGCCTAAAATTAGATTGCAGTGATGGTTGCAAAACTCTTGAATATATTGAAAACCACTGAACTATACACTTTAAATAGTGAATTTTATGGAATATGAACCATATCTCAATAAATCTGTCAAAAAAATTAAGAAAAAGAGACAAGTTAGTAGTGTTGTGGCTTTTGTTTGTTTGTTTGTTTTGAGATGGAGTCTCGCTCTGTAGCCCAGGCTGGAGTGTAGTGGCGCCATCTCTGCTCACTGTAACCTCCGCCTCCTGGGTTCAAGCAATTCTCCTCCCTTAGCCTCCTGAGTAGCTGGGACTACAGGCACGTGCCACCACACCCAGCTAATTTTTTTTTGTATTTTTGGTAGGAACAGGGTTTCACTATATTGGTCAGGCTAGTCTTCAACTCCTGACCTCAGGTGATCTGCCCGCTTCGGCCTCCCAAAGTGCTGGGATTACAGGTGTGAGCCACCATGCCCAGCCTACTTATGGTTTATCTGAAGGAGCTAAACAAGAAATTGAGTGATTTCACAGATCCAGCAAAGCAAAATTCATTTAATTAGCACCAAAATGGAATGCACTCACTTAATAAGGGTGATTGCCAGGAGAGAGTTCGGGTGGTATTTTGTGTTTCCAAGGACCATCCTATGTGGTAGTATGTAAACAGAGGCTGGGCACAGTGACTCACACCTATAATCCCAGTACTTTGGGAGGCCAAGGCGGGTGGATCACGTGAGGTCAGGAGTTCAAGACCAGCCTGACCAACATGGTGAAACCCTATCTCTACTAAAAATACAAAAATTAGCTGGGCGTGGTGGTGGGTGCCTGTAATCCTAGCTACTCAGGAGGCTGAGGCAGGAGAATCACTTGAATCCAGGAGGCAG
>NW_016816848.1:48537-62146 GCF_001698545.2 Rhinopithecus bieti
AGCCAGGATGGTCTCCATCTCCTGACCTCGTGATCCACCCGTCTCGGCCTCCCAAAGTGCTGGGATTACAGGCTTGAGCTACCGCGCCCGGCCGAAAAAAAGACTTTTGAATAAAAGGTAGGAGTCTTTTGGATGAATGTTTTTCAAACTTTAATGTGCATATGAATCACTTGGGAACCTGCGATCTTGTGAACATGCAGATTCTGATTCATCTGGGATGAGTCCTGAGATGTGCCTTTTCTAAAATTTCTAAAGGCTTGTTACTCAAAGTGTGGTCTAGGCACTTGAGCATCAGCATGACCTAGGTGTTTGTTAGAAATACAGGATCTACAGCTCTATCCCAGCCCTTCTTAAATCAGACTCTGGCTCCTTTTTCAATGATTCCTTCAAAAACACTCTTGGCAAAGGTCCAAGGACTTCTTATTGATCTTTCTCTAAGGTTACCTGGCCCTGCTTAAGAAGTGGTATTTCTTTGATAGCTCTATATCTCCATTATAATTGATTGGCTTGTCCAAGCTTATTGCTAAGGGTACACAAGGCACATTTTTCTTCCTACTTTTTCTGAAACCATAGAACTTTGAACTTTCAGTCCCTTTGATTCAAGCGTGTCTGCTTTGGGACTGCCTAGCAAGCAGTGTAATACTATTATACATGCTGTTTACTGGAGGTCAGGAAAATACAATATTGGCTAATGAGTCCCACGGGCAAGAAAAGGCACTCAGAAATTTCATGTGTAATCTAGTCAAAGAACATTAGATTCAATAAGTAGCAGAAAGATGTGACCGGGGTAAATAAAATGTGTTTGGATATAGGAAGCTCAGAGTTACCTTTTTTTTCCTGGACTCTTTAATAAAAATGTATATTGATTTTAAGTCATGAAATGAAAGCATTAATGGGTATAATTAGCCAAAACTCAGTGCTACAAATTCAAATTCAAAGATGTAAGTGAAGAAGAAAATACTCCTGGAATGAAGGTGAAGAACTCAGCAGAATTTCTGTCTTCAGAGAAACAGCAATATGGAAAAGAAGACTCAAAAAGGAAATCCTATTAACATACACAGAGATGCAGGCTGAGATGAAAGAATTACATGCAGTTAAATCCAAGTCTGCCAATACTTACAAAATACCACTAGCTTTAAGCAAGTATTATCTGCATACTTACATTTAGGATCTATAATGAAGTCCCCTAAATACATAGGAACCTCATAATGCCCCTGAGGTCTACTTGGATTTGCCCCTAAATCAATGAAAGCCAAAGGCAGGTGTATGTCCTGCAGATAATAACTGCCTACTGCCAGGAGCTTGTGTTCCAAGGTGTGTGTGCGTTGGCTGAAGTCCTGCTGAGCAGCGAGCAGAGAGCAATAATGGCTGGTTGTCATGATGAACTTCCATCCCAGAGAGTCTCAAACACGTTTCACATATTTAACCAATCCACAGAAAGATGACAGACAAAAATCAGTCCATATAGGGATAAGAAGGAAGAGAGAGTCAGATGTGTGCAATCTGGCCCTGACTAAACTATGAATTGCTGTAGTGAGCAAAATAGGACACAGAAATGCAAATCCACAGAAAGGTCTTCAAGATTACATGCAGCTTTTAGTTAAAATACACATGCTGTCACATTCAATTAATTTTACAAATGGAATTAAGAAAATGAGAATACAAAGATCTATCCTGGGCTTTAGCTATAAATCTCCTCTCCTTTATTTACCAGTGTTGTGGAATTTTAACTTTGACCATCACCTTCAGCTCTGTTTTACATTTCTGTTGCAGGTTGGGCTTACAGGCACACAGGGACCCTTCAACTCTGTGTTAAAACCCCCAACACAATGTATTCTCAGGATATTTAGTCCCAAAACATAGTGCTTGAAAAGAGGATTCCATGGTTTTATAAATTTGGGAAATACATAATATTCTCAGAGATTTGTCATACACATTAGTACACTAAAGATTCTGAGAAATTCTATGGGGGAAAACTTTAATTTTGTTTAACGCAATGTTTCTCAAAATTACATGGCAAGGGAAACTTTTTGGCCCAGTGTAAACTATGGAATTAAGTGTTCTAAGGGACCTACTTGAGAAAATGCAGGCCTACAGAGATAGAAAACAGCGCCTGAAAAACTGCTCTAGCATATTAATGGGGCATAGTTGTCCCTGCTGTGAAGTGAGTAGAGGGTAAGAAAAGCTGGGGGAAGCTCCCTGCTCATTAAACATCTGGGTGAGTCCAAACACTATCCTGCTGTAGTGAGTCCATGACAGAAGAAACGTTTTTGCAAATCTTGGAGAGACCAGGGCTCTACTGACCTATAATTCCCTTAGAGCTGCAGACCAGCTATTCCAGATTCTTTGAGAACAGCCACTGTCTCTTATAGTTGCTTTTCCCCCTAGAGCACCAAGTTATATGCTTTGCCTAAAACTGTGCTTGATGAATGTGAGTTGATTGATATACATGAGGCAAAAAGCTAGAAATGAAGAAAAGGAAGGCTAGAATAGAACTTAAAATAGTCTATTTTAGAATTTCAGGAATATTTTCATCAGGTAGGCTCCACCCATGTGGCAAGTACTGTATTGTGCTATGTGTTGGGGACTAGATGGTGAATACTTCATGGAGTTTATAGTCTAATTGGGAGTGAGGCATTATAAAAATTGTACATGTTTTTAAATGCAAGCTGTAATGAGTGTTATGAAGAAAACATGGTGGCATCGTGGGAGCATCTGATAAGGGGACCTGACTACCTAGATTCCTGGGATGAGGGATTCATTCTCTGAGCAAACGATGAGCTGAGAGTAAGCCTGAAGGGGTAAAGGTGAAAGGCTGAGATGAAGAATTCCAAGCAGAGAATGGGATTGAACAATGAAGAGGGAGCAAGGGGAATGAGGCCAGAAAGCAGGTAAGGACTGATCATTCAGGGCTTTGCAGGACAAGTTAGGAAGTTTAATCATTGTTTAAAAGCCATGAAAGCCACTTGAAACTTTTAATCAGGAGAGAGATATGACTGGATGTGCAGTTTCGATAGGCCCTGAATATTCCTGAATCAGTATGGAGAAAGGCTTCTAGAAGATGCCCAGAGACCTCTTGAGGTTGTTTCAGGAGTAGTTCAAGTGACAGAGCTGTGGATTGAAGTGAGGGTGGCAATGAAGAGGTAGAATTGGAAGAGGGTGAACTCTGTGGCGTCAAGGATGGAGTTCAGTTTCTAGCTGGTGTAAATGGATGGAGGTCCCCTTATTAGATTCTCCCATGACACCACCATGTTTTCTTCATAACACTCATTACAGCTTGTATTTAAAAATTTGTACAATTTTTATTAATGTCTCACTCCCCATTAGACTATAAACTCCATGAAGTATTCACCATCTAGTCCCCAGCACATAGCATAATATAGTACTTGCCACATGGGGGGAGCCTAGTCTAGCCTACCATCCATTGAGATGGGAATGGAAGACAAGGTTACGGGTTGGTTTTGACATTTTCTGATAGATACCTGGAACTACTGAGTTGATACTGGGTACATGTGTCTAGACTTAAAACAGGAAGTCTGGGTTAGAAATATACAAGGGTTAATGGCTTATTGATGGTAATTGCAGCCATGGGTATGGAGGAGTTAACCTAAAGGGCAGTGAGGAAAGAAAGTTCAGTTCTTTTTTTTTTTTTTTGAGACGGAGTCTCGCTCTGTCACCCAGGCTGGAGTGCAGTGGTGTGATCTCGGCTCACAGCAACCTCTGCCTCCCAGGTTCAAGCAATTCTCCTGCCTCAGCCTCCCATGTAGCTGGAACTACAGGTGCCGGCCACCATGCACAGCTAATTTTTGTATTTTTAGTAGATACGGGGTTTCACCATGTTGGTCAGGCTGGTCTCGAACTCCCGACCTTAGGTGATCCACCTGCCTCAGCCTCCCAAAGTGCTGGGATTACAGGCATGAGCCACCATGCCCGTCTAAGAGAGTTCAGTTCTGACTTTAACATCTTAAAGACTTGGTGAAGGAAGACGAGCCAGTAAAGGAAACTGAAGAATATCACTGGGAGAAAAAAGCAGGAGTTTGTTGTCTTACGAAACTTGTGGTTGATACAGTCAAATGCTGTTGCAAGAACTCACTTCAGACTCAAGTCAAAGTGGGTCCATTGGAAGAAGCAACAAGGAGGCCATTGCTGGGCCATAGCAAGTACACGGTACTGTTTTGCCAGAGTGATGGATGTAAACAATAGAATGGAGTGCGATGACAAGGAGAGGGATGCAAGTGGAAATGTCCTGAGGGCCCTTTTTAGAGATTTGTCTAAGAGGAAGATCAGATTTCAGTTCGGAGTTTGGCCCTAACTATGTGAGTGACCTCACTTATATCTTAACTCTTAGAATGAAGAAGGTCTGTTCCACTCTACACATGTAGAATGGTAAATAATAATGTTTGTCTTTCATTCGTTCTCAATTCTCTTGTCTTCTTAAAGCAAGAGAATCTTGCTGATGGTGATTCTAGTTTTAAAGACATATTACATATATTTATTAGACTACATGACCCCTCCTCCTGGCAAAATAATAAAAGTAAGCCAAATACTTTACCTGGTGTTAAAATGAATGTCTAATTGACCAAGATAGGTGTTATTATGGCCATTTCGGTTGTGGCACTTCCTAATGATTGATTGATTGATTTTATTTTATTTTTTTTTTTTGAGACGGAGTTTCACTCTTGTTGCCCAGGCTGGAGTGCAAAGGCGTGATTTTGGCTCACAGCAACCTCCACCTACTGGGTTCAAGCAATTTTCCTCCTCAGCCTCCCGAGAAGCTGGAAATACAGGCATGCACCACCACGCCCAGCTAGTTTTGTATTTTTAGTGGAGGCGGGTCTCTCCATGTTGGTCAGGCTGGTCTCTAACTCCCGACCTCAGGTGATCCACCAGCCTCGGCCTCCCAAAGTGTTGGGATTACAGGCATGAGCCACGGTGTCTGGCTGACACCTTCCTAATGATTTTTAAAGAACAATTCTAACTATACTCAATTCTATCCTAAGCACTGACTTTAGAATATAGCTCCTGTGTAAGATGCACCTCCACCTTTAATGACTAAGTTCTTAAGCAGTTTAAGAAATCCTAGAGCAGTAAATACTGGATTTGCAAGGAAGCTTTGCTTTTTACGTCAATTTCCTTTCACTTATCCTTTTTAGTAACTTACCAGTTCAGTCACATTTAAAAAAATTAAATTCTGCTAGACTGTGTCATACTATTGTTATTGCTTCTAATAATAGCTTCCTTCCTCTGCACCCCCACTAAAAGGAAGTAGCTGGAGTCACAGAATCTAGAATATTGGAAAAGTACCCAAAACACATTTTTGACACTTAGTTTATGACTGAAAACAGTTATTTGGTATTTGATTCAAGTTGTTCAACCATATTTGCATGGTAGTGGGTGAAGGCAGTTCAGGGCAAATTTCATAAGTTCTACTGAATGAATCTGTATTGTAGTATTAGAGTGAAAACTTGATGCAGAGAAGGATAAATGGATACTGGATTGAGAAACACAAATGATTGACTTCGTGGTTTGTTATGGTCTCAGATTCAGCAAGGGAAAGGGTCAAGCATAATATTAGGATTTTTGGAAGTTTCTTGCGTTCAGAAACTTACTAAGAATACACACATATGTACATGATTTCCAAAATGAACCAGGAAATCAGTGAGATTTTTAAACACATATACATGTATACATAGCTCCAAACAACCTGAAAATGTGCAGAGGACTTTCTGAAATAATAGAATTCAAGGCACTAGAATTTAATCCAAAGTAAATTAGAGAGTATAAATGTTGGATATCATGATGCAGGTTTCTGTAAGAATTGTTTCCTTTTTTGTTGTTTAATAGTTTTATCCTTCTTATTTACTTACATCCACAGAGCATATTTATGTCTAAGAAAACTAACTCAAATTAACTGATGCAAATGGATTATTCGGAAAGAAAAGGGAAAGTTAAAAAAAGCTAATTGCTTTCACTAGAGCTTCATTTATAAAAGAACACAATTACTGGAAGTATCCTTTGTCCTAGCAAATTAACTAATTGTGATAATCTTTCTTAAGCGCTTTTTATGATTGAATACATGTTTAAAATAGTGGTGACATACTTTCCTCTAACAATTTACTCACAAAAGTTTGAATACTTGTGTGAACTGAATCTACGAGACTAGAGAAAGCCAACCAAGATAGAGATATATGGTCTCAACACCTGCCATTTGGTGCCTAATAAAGAAGTTCTAGTCTATTTCCTTTCAGGTGTGGAACATCTGTGAATTCAAAGCCGTCAATCACACTGCTTAAGGTTGAGTTCAGTTCTTCAACCCTCTGTTTCCTGGGGGACTGAATTGGATGAGTTTGCAGGTCCCACCCAGCACACACACAGCATCTCTTCTTGAGTACGGAGTGGGGGTGTTGCTTGTGAATGTGATGGGATGTCACTCCCATGATTAAGAAGGACTTCGCAGATATAATTAAGGTTCTGGATAAACTACCTTAGAGTGAATCCCAAGGGATATTGTCCTGGGTGGGCTTGACTTAATCAGGTGAGTCCTTAAAAGGAACTGGGTCCTTTCTGAAGGAAGATTGGTGGTAGCAACAGCCATGCTGTAAACTGCCTATAGGGGTGGGGAGCCACAAAGACCCTTTTGCTAGCAAATTGACAACCTCAGTCCTATAGCCACAAGGAAATGAATTGTGCCAACAACTTGAAGGCACTTGAAAGTGGATCTTTACCTAGTGGAGCCTCCAGGGAGGATGTAGTCAGCTGACATCTTGATTTCAGACTACTGAGCCCCTGAGCAGAGAACCCAGTCATGCTGTACCGGTGTAACCCACAGAAACTGTGAGATGATAATAAATTTGTGCTGTTTTAAGCTGCTAAGCTTGTGGACATTTTTATATGGCAATAGAAAACTAACATATGTGCTCTGATTTTATTAAATACAAGACTTGTTCAGGTTACTAGACTATGGCTCCTCAGACAGCTGGTGGTAGCACACCCTACTATATGCCCTTCTACCGAGAGTTGAGTAAACCTCCCTGAAGGTTGATGCTGCACATCAAACCACTCCACAAAGCAAACATATGTTAATCTGTATGTTTAAAACCTTTTTGAAGATAAGGTCTGTGATATGGTTTGAATTTGCGTCCCCATCCAAATCTCATGCCAAATTGGGGAATGTTGGAGGAGGGGCCTGGTGGGAGGTGACTGGATCATGGGGGTGGATTTCTCCCTTGCTGTTCTTGTGATAGTGAGTTCTCATGAGATTTGGTTTTTTTAAAAGTGTGTAGCACCTCCCTCTTCTCTCTCTTCCTCCTGCACCAGCCATGCAAGATGTGCCTGCTTCCCCTTTGTCTTCTCCCATGATTTTAAATTTCCTGAGGCTTCCCCAGCCATGCCTCCTGTGTAGCCTGCAGAACTGTGAGCCAATTAAACCTTTCTTTATAAACTACACAGTCTTAGGTAGTTCTTTATAGCAGTGTAAGAATGAACTAATACAGTCTGTCTACAGCTTAGAATACCAAGAAACTTCCAGCCAAGGGTCCTGAGTGGCTATTCTACTTTGTCACCTATTTTATCTTCATTCTCTTTTCTTCTCATACTGTTGGTGAAAGTAAAGCTCTCAGACGTACCTGTTCAGCATTTTAACCTACTGCTCCAATGTGGCAGCTCCGGGCAGTTATGACAGCATTGGACTTAAAAGATTAAACTCTTTGTTCTGACACCAACTAGTCATGTTACTTTGGGTTTCCTTATCTATAAAAGACAGAATGTTATGATGTATTCCACTTATGACTGAAAAATTATTTGGTATCTGACCCAAGCTGCTTAACCATATTTGCATGTTATGACAAGTATGTTTTGTCTCGAGACTGCTCAAGATGAGCGTGGGAAAACTGCTGGTTTCAAGGACCCCTCAAATTTTCCCCCCAGGAAGACTTGAAAATGTGCAGAAATCTTGTCCCTATGGGTCAGGGAGATATTTTTCTGTATTCTTGTCAGTTAAACCAGTTGTCTTCAAATATGTTAACACGTGGAAGAGATTGGTCTCACTCTTCATGGCAGGCAACATGTGTGGGGAATAAGGAAGGTATAGACTCTTTGGACATTACAGGGAGATAATTTTTATTCAATATAAGGACAAATTAAGATGCAGATGTGAAAGAACTGATTTGATAATTTTACTGAGGTGCCAAGAATGCAAGAGTGGATAAAAGACAGGAAAAAGTTTGGAGAATTGACAAGGAGGTGGAGGCAATGCATCAGCAAAGCAAGGCTACACTCCGTGGATGCTTTAAACGCATTATTTCCTCTCATTCTCACACCTAACCTGTGGAGTAGTACTATGATTATCACTTAGGGAAGCAGGCTGAAACTGGCTTAACTTTCCCAAGTCACACAGGTAGTCTTACCTCAGAGCCCTCACTCCTAACAACCACTGTTTCAGTTGGAACAGAAGATTTCTAGTCTGTCTCTTTGGGCCAGGGAGAGAAGGGGAGCCCTATGCTTTCGAGGGCCCATATTGTTCTGATATCAGGAAACCTAGAGTTGATAGTAAACATTTAGGGGAGAAAGAGCTGAAGACTGTTGTAAAGTAACCAATCCTTTCCGACCTAGCTGGAGAGTTTCCTGACAGGAGCTCTAGTCTCCTAGAAAATTGTGCCCTTTAGGGACGGAGACCACCCTGTCACATCCCAGGTCAGTATGGTGTTTGTTGGCAGGTTAACATTCTTTGTGGCTCTATTTTGAATTTATCAGAGGGTTGGGACTCTTTAACCACCTGATTTTGTTATCTCCAGGATTATTTTTCAGTGTAGAAGAGGGACCTGTCCCATTCATGCTATTTTTATGGAGAGGTAGCTGCCATTTGGGAATTTGTGTATTTCATTGGTGACAGACCCTGAGAACCTCTAACATCACCATCCTGGGCTTCCCTGCTGCCCCTCTGCAACACCCCCCAGGTCCCAGGTCCTGAGCATGTGCCTGATTTCAGAATGATCAGTGCCACACTGCTATCTTCCCTGTGTGTCTGGCAGTCAGGCAGACTTCAGGAGTCAGGAGCCTGCCTCCTGCTTGCTCCTTTCAGAGAGCACTATGTGTGGATACTAGGATTGGGGAAACTACGTGACAATTCTGACTCATTGCAGCTTCAACAACGGGCTCCACAATGAGCTCTAAGCATGACAGTGGGTCCAATGCTATGTCTGGGGAAAACAAAGAACTACACTGAAGAGCAGCTACACCTGACACGGGGACAAGGAGAAACAGGACACACTAAAGGACAGGCTAACCTGACACTGGACTGCATCTTTGGAGGCCTGCAGTGCTGTCCTCATAGAAATGCAAAGCAGATCCAAAATTACTATGATCTTTAAAAGGTCAGAGTGAGGTTGAATATTGATTTTCTTTAAGATGCTTTATCAATTAGAGACCAGAGGTTTTTTTTTCCTGATGATATTTATTTCATAAATGTAATTATTTTTCTAAAACATATTAAAATAGAAAACATGTTCTTTTAATCAATTTATACAAAGAAAATACCAATATAGTAATAAAAATACTGAAAATATATGAAAAGCACCAGAACATTAGAGAAATTACACTGGCAACAATTCTAGGAATATATTTTTTTTTGTAGTTGTACAATAAAGTGCTATTAAATCCAGTCAAAATTAGTGGCGATATATAAAAACAGTTATGGTAGTATGAAATTTGAGGCCAGGTTTACCAGCAATCGCATTTTTAGGCTACTTGCAGATCAAGGTCATGATATTTCACGAATGCTTCCATGGAAAATCTATTAATTTCCATTCCTAAGTGAAAACAAATATCTAAATCTAAATGTTGGTTCCTTGGTAATTTGGTCATGACTAGGTAATGACATGATTAAAAATAAAATTACTGATTAGAGTACCAAAAATAATCATGCAATTATGATTAAATAAAAACAAATGAAGACAGAATAAAATCAAGTGTAAATATATGATTAATCAAGACAAGTACAAACATTTAGATGCCTTTGATTTTATAGTTAATTTTCAGTAATCCTGCTTAGTCACATTTAATAGATACACAAACATTAACAAGATATGTTATTAAATTCAACTGACCAGACATTGAGCAAGGATATTTTAGTGGGTCAACATAATTTTTCATATGAAACATTAAAGGGACACCGTTAGGACAATGCATTTTCAATCTTGGCTAATTATTTCCTCATTTATTTGCCAAGGAACAGAAAACATACACAACTACTTTGGGATTAGATTATATTAAGGCCAAAAATCTACCATGTAAGGGGAAGCCACTGTGCACACATACAGGGAGATACTGTGCACAGTACTTAGGGTGGACTGCAGTCCGTTTCACAGCTGGAGGTGGCAAACTGAAACAGAAAAGCCCAAATTAAGACAAAGTAGCACACCAGTGTCCTTTTAAGGTTTTATTTTCTAGGCCAATTTTGAAGGAATTCTGTTATATCATTCTTCATAACTCAGTTTTGGAATGAACTTCTTGAAGATGAAAGCCAACAATACTACCCTTCAGAATAGTAATAACATCTCCAAACATGGCTCAATCGAAACTCAACATTTTACAGGCAGACTGTTTTTTCTTTCAAATAAAGTAGATGTACATGTGAAGCAACATAGACCCAAACTGGCCATATTAATGAGAAAACAAACTAATTTCATCGCCTCTGCTACTGCAAGGTGTATCTTTTTAGGATTTTAGGAATACCAGGTGGGTACTACCATATCAAAGGCAGAATATCAAGTAAGTAAGTCAATTGGTCCTAGTTTGAAGGTTTCACAGATCATCGTGAGTTACATTTTTCATTCTTTAAATGGAGAGCTGACACCTGGGCATCTATGTTTCTTTTTATTTCTTTCTTTTCACCTTTTTAGATACTCTAGTATTTTGTAAATTTCCTTGTCATGGGCCGACTTTAACAAGGAACATTTTAAAATCTAAATTTATTATCCTGCTTAGCATCTCATACAACTAACTTTTCAAAACATTTATATCTAACACCTTTCATTTAGAAATGAGGAGGGAGACAGTGCAATTCATGGTCCACAGAGACCCCTCTGCTCTGGAATGGGGGTGAAGATGGGACAACAGAAGGTCAGGCCTTTTTAATAAATTAGGCAAAAGGTTCAGTGTCCAGCTATAGTGGACAACATGAAACTCCATAAAAATGACTGGATGGGGGACTGCTTGAGACTTTTCTTTTGGGCATTACTAACAGAATTCAAAGAAATTCCAACCACACTTAGTTTTCCAAATTCTACTGAAATGAGAGTGTTCATAAAAAAGCCTGAGATTAATAAAAGGCAGGCTGTTAAGGAACACTGAGAAACAAGGGTTAAGGTAGTTTGGCATTAAATCGGTTTACATTCCAAAAGAATATTGACCATCACCTGGGAGGAATTCTCAAAATTACAAAGTCATGGTTACATAAATTCCTCTATATAAGTATGTTTTCTTTCTCAATATACATGTTCTTCTATATACATAGTATAGAAAAGCTAGTAAGTCAGCTCAGCTATAATAATTCTGTCATAAAAAAGCAGATTACATTTTTTGGCTGCAACAAAGCATGTTACTTATACTTTTCAGTTTAGCTAATGTATTTACACGATAAAACTTAAGCTTTAAAAGTATTCAGATCAAAAGGAAAAAATAAATTATATTTAAACTATTAATTTACACAATGGATATGCCTTTACTTACTTTACTAAATAGCTATAGTCTCTTATAATCAATTTCTCCAGCATTTCTTTATTCTAGCAATTTATTTTCAAGACATGTATGTGTTCCCCTCTAAGTGCTGCATATTTCCTTTTAGGAAGCACAGATGTGCAATGTTTTAGTAGCTTGGAAGAGTTTTAGGTCTGTTACTTTTCCAACTAATGGACGAAGGAGCCGTGGTTCCTACTCGGCACCACTTCTTTAACTGTACAATACATAGAAGAAAGAGGTGACAAAAGCAAGCAAGAGCATTGTTAAGGAAAGCAGCAGCTGCTGGAACCAGATACAACGCTGAACTTGGTCTTCAAGCTTCCTATTGCTTTCTAGTAAATGACTGAGCTGAAGAGGGAAAAGGGATGAAAGATTTATATCAATAAAACAGTCATTAATCATGGGCACGACAAACAGGAATACTAGAAATCCAAACACTGAAAGGATGGGGCCCACTACTCTGTAAGGCTGGTGGAAGGAGGTGGAAGTGCAACAGGGCATTAGATTTGTTTGGTGGACAGATATATCTTTGCTTATTCTCATTTTGAGAGGTCTAAATTTCTAGCTGAGACAGGAGCAGAGCAGTCAGTTCCTGGAGGTACAGAAACCCTTAAGTAGTTCAGCTACTCAGAGAGCCCCTCAGTCTCTTTCAAATTTAAATGCACTACTTGGCACTTTTTTTCTGCAAGACTGAATTATTTGATACTCCCCAAAGCACCTTGTGCATTGCTAAAATGGCCAAAGCTTTCAAATGGTTAGTAGATCTCCAAAATAACTCACTTCTTACACCATTTCTTTTCTTTTTTTATTGAGAAATGGTCTTGTTCTGTTGCCCAGACTGGAGGGTAGTGGCATGATCACGGCTCACTGCAGCCTTGACCTCCCAGGCTCAAGCAATCCTCCTGCCTCAGACTCCCGAGTAGCTGGGACTATAGATGTGTGCCACCACACCTGGCTAATTTTCAGTTTTTTTGTAGAGACAGGGTCTCGCTATATTATAGCCCAGACTGGCCTCAAAATACTGGGCTCAAGTGATCCTCCTGCCTTGGCCTCCCAAAGTGCTGGGATTACAGGCAGCACTGCACCTGGCCTGCCTACCATTTCTGATTTGGCATCTCTTCACAAAGAAGACAGTATTTCTGTTGTGTCTATGCCAAAGGTTTTCCTTATGTCCGTGAGAAAAAAAGGGATTTCTAATGTTGATCAGCATTAACAACTTTGTCTGGGTAGGAAGAAAGTACACTTACTTGTAGACATATATCTTCACTGGTTTTATCTGACATGTTGAAAGCACTGTCTTTTAATGTAAGAGTGTTTGGTTTACTGCTTTCAACAGTATGGCATCTTAACCTATGAAAATCCAAAGAAAATATAACTTCTTAAAATGTTAATGAATTTTCTTATAAAAGTAAAATATAAAATGAAAACAGCTAAACACAGAAGACTATGTAACAGAGGTGAAAACCCTCACTCCTCTTCCCCAGGTTCACCTAAGACAGCTGCTCTGTGTATAGGTATCTTCCAGCTTCGTTAATTAATGTACGTATAAGGAACACAACATATGGCAGATCCCATTCAGTAAAATTCAAATGAAAGTTTTTATATGGTATTCAGTAGAATTCATCAAAGTATCTTATGATTTGAAGGAAATCACCCTTTCTAGGTAGGAGAAAGGTACTTTCCTTGAGCTTCAGTACCCACCACCAAGCCTCCCTCCCACTTTCTGCGGCAGTAGTCTCCTCTCACAGTCATAGAAAAGCAAACCATCAGTAATCGGTAAAGCAAAAAACAAAGCAAACAAAGCAACTCGAACATAACAAAACCAAAAATCACCCTTCATTTTGAGAGACTGTTTCATAAGAACTTCAAATTA
>NW_016816848.1:65888-67939 GCF_001698545.2 Rhinopithecus bieti
CCCCAAGATCAAAAGCAAACCAAGAAGAACAGAAGAGAGAATGACGAAGGCTCTGATTAATCCCATAATCAGCACTATCTTAAGGTGCACTGATTTAAGCTATTTAGAAGGTTATAGATAATAAAGCAAAGAAGGCATTGCTGCTTCAACTTTACCTAATTACAAATAATTAGAATGAGGCATATTTCTATACACCAACAGGAAAGAGCATAACTTAAAAAGAAAGATGATTAGGAATGTATTTAGCAGAATAATTTCTTACTATATAGCAGCTTTTCTAAGTAATAGGGAAGGAGAGAAATAAACATAAAAGTAAATTTGGGATGGGAGCTGTAGGAAGAACTTATTAAACAGTAAAATCAGTGAGCTTCAAAATTTAAATCTTACTATTACTTTCCATTGTAATGCCTATGACCTAAAAAAATTTTAAAAAGATTCAAGCAAAGTTTGTGTAGTTTAATTACACTATCCAAATTGTATCAGGTGGCTCAAAACGATGGGAAGAATAGTGTTTTTGTTTTGTTTAAAAAGGTGAATAATTTAAAGTGGATTTTCAGCGAGCCCTTGATTTTGAGATACATCTTTAAATAGGTTAATTTTATATCAGGAATGTCTGTACCTTGGGGGTGTTTTTTAATCTAACTAACACATGTTTTTAAGAATGAGCTCTCCCAGAAGGGCTTTGCCTAGTTTTGGACAAGGTGGTAACTTTGCATGGTTGCTGGCTTCCTTTTAGAACCCAATCTTAAGTAAGTCATAGAAAAACACAAGGTTATGGATCTCATTGTTCTTAGTAACCAGCACGAAAACTGAGCAGCTCCAGGAAGACAGAGGTTGGTTAGGTCCTTATGTACGTGTAGGAGCAGCTCTGGGACTTCACCGGGGGCGGAGGAAGGGAGGAGCAGAGCCCGACACGCAGTTGAGAAGCTGTATGGCTTTCTCCCTAGCCTGCTTTTCCTGTCATACCTCTACAATTACAGGCAAGGACCTATGATGTGACAGGCTTCCAGTGAAAACAGAATGTGTAACTTCCAAATAAGTAGGGAGAAAAAAGGGAACAAGTAAACGAACAAAAAAGATAAACTACGAAGGGAGAAAATGGGAAAGAAAAACGATGAAAAATAGGAAATGCATGCGCATCTATGTCTCTCTTGTTTGTTGGCTTTCATACACATAGATGGCGGAGATAAATCCAAATATAACAGTAATCAAAATATATGTACACAAACTAATATTATCAATTAGAGAATGTCAGATTAGATTTTTTAAAAGTCTGGCTGTATTGTTCATACGAGACATACATAAAGCAGCTATATAGAAAGGTTTCAAGTAAAGGGACAGAAAATGCTACATGAGATCATGAAGTTGGTGTAGCAATTTAACGTAAGGCAAAACATATTTACCAACCAAAACATCAGTGAGAAAAGGTCTTTATACACTTTATACAATGCTGAAAGAAACCTGGAATCTTTTGAATCAAATAACCTAGCAGAAAAACAGAGACGTCCTGAAGTTTGGCTTTAGTCACAAACCTATTTTTCTAGTTCATCTTTGGCTTTTGGAAAGTAAAATCAACAAATCCTTCGCGTCATTTCTGGCATTCCCGAACTTGGGCAAGTCTAATAGTATCAGTAATGTGAGGAAACTACTGCCATTCAGATTCACTAATATATAAATATTTACTTTTGTTATCTGATGTGTGATGAGAGCCCTTTAAAGACACTCGACATGGTAATAGAAAGGTAGCTAAAAATATCAACTATGTCTAGAAACCAAGGTAAGTCTTCAGATAACTCTTGGTTTTATATTTCTACAGTTTCAAAAACCAAAGAGAAGTTTTCTTAATTTTGTGGCTCCCTCAAGGTGATCAAGATACGTTATAAAATTATAGCTAATAAAATATTTGGCGATTACCTGATGTGTAGTAAGGGGCCTTTAAACACACTCAATGGTTTCTTGAAAGCTTTCATTTTTGAATCAACTTTTTCATTTTCTTCTGCTTTGGAAGTAGATTCGGTTGGGTTAATCTAAAGACAAAAAAAAAAAAAAAA